>NC_080389.1:295000-595000 GCF_028751815.1 Salvia miltiorrhiza
CGGTGATCCGACAGCGCACCCTCGATGTTTGAGATGGACTTTCAGGGAAAAGTCCAAACTTCACGGTTTGCGAGATCTATTTGAGGGACAGGTAATCAGTTATTTCAGATGTAGTGTTTCACCGTTACTGGTTTTTTTTATGTTCTAAGATATTATCTATGTTGCTTTCTGGGTTTCGACCCCCCGTATGTTCAACGAAAAAATCCGTCGAACATGGCGTGAATAAATCATGTCCGTTATATATATATATATATATATATATATATATATATATATATATATATAGGGAGTTTATGAGTAGGGAAATTCTTATTAATTCCCTACTTTTTTAAAATAGTTGATAGGGAATTATATATTGAGATCCTCCTTTTGAAAATCTAATGAAGGAGACAATTTGAAGTGTGTCCTTAAATTTGATAAAGTGATTATACTCTATTGTTTTATTATATGCTAATGATTATTAAACATACCTCTGATACCACGCATAGTGTGTCCTTAAACCTTGTTTAAGGTGATTAAACCTTAAACATGATTAAACATACCTCTGATAACATCAGCCCCTGTATCAAGGAGAGCTTCAATAGTAATAGAGTATTCTTTATTAATGATAAGTGTTATTTTAGAATACCATTTTTGTGATAAAATTTGGTCAATTTTATTAACCCAGACTAAGTTTTTTAAAAGATTAATTTCCGATTCTTCATTTTTTGAAGAATCATTATCACTTTCTTCATCAGAAGAAGTATTATCATTTCTCCAAATATTTTTATTAATATTATTATTGATATTTAAAATATCAATTCTTTCTTTGAGAAATTTTATCTCAGATTTTATTATATTAATTTCTGATTTTAATTCAGATATATAGGCTCTCTTTCTTTTTCTTTAGCTCTTTCAAGAATCTTATTGTAAGAGTATAACTCTTTTTCTTGACTGATTTTTTTAGTAAGTTTAGGTATGTTATTAGAAACATTACTATCATTAGTATTAGTTTCATTATTCTTAAGAATATTAACAAAAACATCTTTTCCTTCTTTTTCATTAATCAGAATTTCTCTTAAGGAATCTTTTAAATCCTTTTCAATGTTAAGATTATTTATTTTCTTTTTAACATAACATTTGTTTGCCATGTGACCAATTTTTCCACATTTCCAGCAAACAGGTTGTTTATCATCATCTTTTTTGAAAGAGGATTTTTTATTCCTTTTAGGTAATCTACGTTTTACAAATTTTTTAGCTTTAGAGAAATTTTCTGAATTAAAATTTTGTTTCCTTTTAAACTTATGTTTTTTCTTAAATCTTTTAGGATACTCTTTCTCATGATATAAACCAAGTTGTTCGCAAAAATCGCCTAAAATATTTTTATTTTCATTTTGTTGTAATTCAAGTTGTTTTTTCAGCTTGATATCATTGCAAAGTATCATTCCTTCTACAACTATTTCTGCAGAAATATCTCCATAGGTTAAGTTTTCCCATGCAATATTACCATTAACAAATTTTGTTTTTAATCTATTGTTAACTCTTTCTGCAAAGAGTGGCGGAAGACCAGCTATAAATTTTTCTTTCCAGAAATTCATATTACAATCATTTCTAGTAAGAACTTTGGTCATAAAAACATCTTTATACCACTGGTAATCAGAAAGCTTTGAGCATTTTAAATTCATTAATTGTTTTTGAGATTTACTTAACTGAAGCTCATTAGCTCCAACAAAAACATTTTCGTTCGGTAATAGACTCTCCGCTATATTGGGCGTAATCAATTTTTTCTTCTAATTGAAGATCAAAAGGAGAAGGTCTATTATAGAAAGGTTTAATAAAGGAAAATCTATTAAGTTTATTAATAGTAAGTTCCTCTTTTTCTTCTGATTCAGAAGTACTAAGATTTTCTTTTGTTAAAACTGTAATATGTTGTGAGGTTGAAGATGGAGTTTCAACTTCTTTTCCTTTGATTTTAACCTTTTGAAGTCTATTAATTAGTTCTTCAAGGAATTCTCCATCTTTTTTCGAACTTAAAAGGAAATTTTATTTTTTAAGATTAGGCGGAGGTTTAATCATTATAGTATTAGAACATTTTTCTCTATTGAACGGCTTCGAGACCTTAGGAAAGAGAATTTCTTCAATTCTATTGGTTTGATTTCCAATAGCATGAAGAGCTAGATTAGTAAAATTATTTTGTTGTATTAAATGATCAATCTCTCCTTTACCAGTTTCAGTTTTAATAGGAGTAGCATAGATTTCTTTATTTCCCTTTTGAATTTGTAGTGTCGTAAAAGGGGGATGAATCTCAATTAATTCTTCTCCCGTTTCATGGATAAGTATTTTATACTTTTCTTCTAAAACATTTAGGAAGACATTATCATTAAAATTTGGAAATTCTTTTTTCCTTTCTTGAAAATAGAAGTTTTCTAACCAGAAGAAAAAATCTATTTTTGAACATGATTTTTCAAACCATTCATTAAATCTCATACAATAAAGATTTCTCTGTTTTTCAGAGAGATAACTCAAAAACCATTTTCTCTTGTTAATGTTTTTATTTTTATTAAGGCATTTCTGTATTCTTTTAGAAATATGATTATTTTTAATAACAAAAACATTGAACTCAGAACATCTCATACTAGAATAAGTAGGAGAACCAGGGGTTTTTTTAGAGCTTCTACTCTCAGGCATTTCAACCTGGTAATTAGGTTGAGAAATAGTGAGCATATAATATATTTGAATAAAATCTAATGAAGGAGACAATTTGAAGTGTGTCCTTATATTATCAAAACAATAAAGTGATTATATATATTGAGCTTCTAAATAGTTGCTATTGTTAAGTGTGTCCTTAAATTTGAAGGAGACATTTTAAACAATAAATTTTTAATAAGAGTTTATTGCAAATCTGCCAAATATATTCTCTTTAACGATGTTAAAAACATCGCATCAAAACAAATTTTTGCTAGATGGCAAGCTATTTTAGCATGTTTCGATTTTGAAATTGAACATATTTCAGGAAAATCTAACTCCCTACCGGATTTCCTTACTCGTGAATTTTTACAGGGACAATCAGTGGTCACAGGTCGTTAAACGACAAGTTTCAGGGAAAAAGCCCATGACAATTCTTCCATCAAAGAATTATCAAAAATTCCAAAAGCCACAAGGAGCTAAAAGCTCTGACTCACGTGAAGAAGAAAATCTAAAAGATTTTGATTATCTTAAAGAATTTGAAAATTATGAAAAAGCCTATGATAAAGATCCAAATATTAGTGAATTCGTTAAAAACACAATTTATATTCCTCAGTTAAAAGGTGCTACACGAAGCCTTAAGGCATTTGAAAAACAAGGTTCTTACATATCCGCTGCATAATATCTTAATAACATAAAATGTTTATTCTGTACCACGCATAGTGGTATCAGAGCCACGTAAAGTGGTAGTAGTAATATATTATTTGATATAATTTAGATTTCTTTAAGAATTTGAAAATGATGAAAAAGCCTATGATATTCAATATTATAATGATGCTATCTTCCTTCAAAGAGGAACAAAAGAAGAGATAAGATATCCATATCTCGTCTCTGGATTTTTAAATTGTTGTCCAATTGAAAATGACCTAAAAGGGCTTTCTCCTTTGCAAATTGCAAATATTTATCTACATAAAGACATGCAACCAGTGCACGGGAATAAGACTCGAGAATACTTTGAGAGAATTCTAGTTGATACTGGATCAATAACAGTTCAACATATGGAAAAACCCAATAAAGAGTTTGCATTCTCCAAACTCATTATTAAGAGAATTCTTCCCGCCTCAAATTGGGGTCTTCCACTTTTTCAATCTAGAAAACTTGAAAACTTTCAAGGGATTCCATATTATAACTATTATGACTATGTCAAAGCTTGGGATAATATTTTCCTTTATGAAAATAGTGCTCGAAAGCACTCATGGTGGATAAAATTCACTCTTGATGATGAAAATAAAAAAAATTCCAAATTGGTATTTCTCTTTTTTCTTTTCATGGGGGGCATCACCCATGATATTTCCAAAGGATATTAAAAATATCTGGAGAAAATTTTATAAAGAAAATAATCATCTTGAGAATATTTATGCTATTCTACAATTCGTAAACCATTATCAAGTCCCATGGATTATTAGATGGGATTATAACCTTGAAAATCAACAGTTCGATAAAATCGAAACAAAGATGACCGCTACCATACTTAAAAGAAGAATTCTTCTTAAATGGTGGCCAAAAGAAAATTTCTTTGATGAAGGTAAAACCTATGACAAAAGAGGAATTCTATCCCTCAAACCATCTGCCAACATCATGAAAAATATGAATGCTCAGACTCCTTCTCATGATATGTTGCTCAAAGAGCTACTTCTAAAAATGAATAAAGAATCTGTTAATTCTTTGTACAAAGAAGTTTTTGGAAAATCCTATGCAGATAATGAAGAAATTCCCTTGACATCAACATCTGAAAACGAAAAAAGACTTGTTGTTAAAGAACAACAAAATTATGAAGAAACTGAAGCAATGGATGAAGATGAAGATGAAGATGATTCAGACTTCGATCTTGAAAAGTATCAAGAAGCACAAGACCTGAATGCAGAATGACGGAAGCAAAATGCAGAATGACGCAATCAAAGATGCTTCAAGCTCACTTATTGCTACTATACTATTACCTTTTTTACTTCTTGGACAAAATGCGTCGGAAGTCTCATTTTTCTCTCTATATAATGCCTATTGTAGTTGTGAAGGAGAGTACGCTTGAGTTCGCTCGCCCTCTTCTTCCTCTCCCTCTCTCACTGTCAAATATTTATGTTTATTGTACCTGTTTGAAGTTCTGAAGAAATTCTTCTTATGTAAGTTGTGTGTTTATATAAGCTTTCTTATCATGAAAAATCATGAGTTTAATTCCTTCAGATTGTAATTATATTTTTTATGCTCCATATGATTATCTTATTAGAGGTAGCAAATATGCTCACTATTTTAAAAAATTAAACGAAAAAATTAAATCTACTCATAAACTTATCGATTTTTAGAAACCTAAAAATATTTTGGAAATATATATATATATATATAATTCCCTATCAACTATTTTAAAAAAGTTGGAAATTAAATCCCTACTATTTTATATATATATATATATATATATATATATAGGGAAATTAAATCTACTCATAAACTTATCGATTTTTAGAAACCTAAAAACCTTTAATTCCCTATCAACTATTTTAAAAAGTTGATAGGGAAGAATATATATATATATAGAAACCTTTAAGAATATATATATATATATATATATATATATATATATATATTCCAGTACCATTTTTATGAAATAATATGGTGTATACCATCACCAAAACTTTAAAATTCTCAATATAATTTCAAAAGTAAGAAATTTCGAACACATACAACTTACTACTTCTGCACTGCCTCATCTTTAAAGAATAAACTGTTTCATCTCCGAACTCTCCTGGATTCAAGACTTATACCGTTGGAAACCTCTTTGAGTCTAGTTTCATTTAAAAAACATAGGTTGAAAAACTCCAATTGGTTTAAGAGAAATGGATGTTTTCCCACAATCTACCAGATTCAGCAGTTTCAGACAACTGGAAGTTAGGATTTTTGAAAAATAGTAAACCGAAATGGCTTGAAATTTGGTGTGCATCTGCATAACACATGTATCTTGCCAAAATAAAAATTTGGGAGGCAGAATGTTTTGGAAAACTACTGAAACGTGTGACTCCAGTAACTGCCCTTCCAAATTTCCAGTAGAATTTCGCAGTAGAAGTTTTATAATATAGAAATGTAGTAAACGAAGTTCAAATTACTTGAAATTTTACAAGCATGTTCACGACACCTCTGTCTACACACCATTTCAAGATTTTTGGACAATGAAAACCTCATCGACTTTGCACTACAGAAGCTTAGTGAAAAATTATCAAATGATTGAAAAACCAAAGCTTATATTTATTCAAAGTCTACTTCACATATATCCTCATAGATCTATACTTTCCACCACTATATTCATGCTTTTCATACCAAGAACTCATCATACTTTACATAACATAACAAATAGCCCTTAAGGGTGACCAAGAAAAATATTCCACTTATATGCATCCAACATGTAGAGGTGCATAAACTTGTGAGTAAAAAAGAAGCTTTGAAGAAATCTATGGCTTGTTCTCTTTCTCCATTTTCGAAAATCTTAAACAAGAGAGGAAGGATTATCATGCTTCAATATATACATGCTTATTCATCTTATACATACATATACACATATCACAAGATGAGGATATGAGCTTACTTCCAACAAAATCAAAGAAGGTGGAGTAGAGGATGATGCTTAGGATTTTCTTGAAGCTTGAGCTTGAAGATGAACACTTTTAGAAACCTTTGCTCTCACTATATTTGGTGAAACAAGAAGAGAATGTGGTGAAGTGCAGAGGGGGAGGGATAGCCGAAGCTTATGAAGAAAGAAAGGAAGCTTGTCTTGATGAGAGGTGATGGGATGGTGTGATCTTGTCACATAAATGCATGATCTTGTAGAGGTCATGTTTGATGATGATCTATGGAGATTTAGGAAATAGGGAGGTGAAAGGAGTGAGGGTACCATGAGGTAAGGGAAGGAGAGTGAGAAGAGAGAAGAGAGAGAGATGAGAGAGATCGAGAGTTGAGGGGGGAGGGAGGAGAGAGAGAACATGGTTTGTGAGAGCATGGATTGAGGGGGCTTGTTTGCTAGATATATGTAAGCATAGTACTATAGGTTATTAGCTTACTATGCTTGCATGTGTTAGGCATGTGGTGTTTAATGTTGGAAAACAATTAAATAAGAGAGATAGGGAAATGAGAGAACCAAAAATGTGAGGAAGAAATTGGGGAATTTATCTTTTATCTTGTGTGTAGGAATATGTGTCACGACCGGTCCTAATTAAGGATAATTAAGCCGGGAAATCGTGGCTAATGGAGGGAGATTAGAAGCGGGGTAGAAAGGGGAATAATCAAACAAGAAAGGATCGTATTTCATCATTGTTAACAACATAGATATCTATAATATAACAGAGTTTTTGTCGTATAGACTCAAATAACTAACAGGTTCGGATAACTCCGACTTATCCAAAATAACATAAAACTTCTGAGTACGCAGCGGAATAAGGTTCTGATTACATGTATGAAGACATGTAACCCTAGAGTTCATTAATACATAATAAGACAAAAGAGTCCCGCTCGTCACTTCATCACCATCGGCAGCTGCTCAACCTGCACATTTAGAAATATATGCAGGGCTGAGTACAAAAGTACTCAGTGGGCACATATGCCTACTATGAAATATAACATGCTTCGTAAAGTTGTAAATTGTCATGCCATCATAAACAGTACAGCAAGGGAGTTTTTCTCTAAAAAGGCCCAAGCTTACTAAATTCATTTGTGAGTCTTAAAGTTCGTCTGCAGACTAAGTTCTCTTGTAATCTATCATATCTGGAACTGTGTGCCGGAGAGGTGGCCACCTCTCACGGACACTTGACCGGCCAACCCGCTAGATGACTCACGGTCACTGGTGTACACTAGCCCTGGCAGGATAGCTATCAACTGCTCAAGACCCGAATTCGATTACATGATTAAAGTCACATCAGATAGATATCATACTGAAATTTAAACATTTTATGGCAAGACAATATTTGAAATAACTTCAATTAATTTAGTCATGAAATAACTTGCTTGAACGTAACATTTAAACTCATTTGATATATATATGAAAGTAATGCCCACCTGATAGCAAAGCTTTGCTACAGATTAGTGACTCCTTGACGAGCTCTTATTCTTGCGCTCGACCTTTAATCCGAGAAAATAACGTAAGACTTTAAATCGAGGGAAAATTCTCAATTAAATGAGAATGCGTAATTAAACTATGCATGAATCTCGTATGCATGAACTATTATTCTGAGATAATAATCAGGGAATTTCTATTGCTAATCCAGGCTATCGGATTTAAACAAAAGCTAAGTCTCGTCTCATGAAGCCGGATAATTAACAAAAATTAATCCGTTCTCTTCGGGGTGTTCTAATCCGTCAATTAAATAAACCCCGCTCCTCGTAGTCAATAGAAAATAAATACTTCAACTTATTCGCTTTATAATCTCATAATTAATCGGGCTTAATAAATAAGAACAAGTAATGTTATAAAATTAAAAAAAAATAAAATAAAATAAAAAGGCTCAACATAAGGCACATAAGAATCACAATCAAACATCATCAAAACATGCTCTGCTTTTACACTGACTCAACTTCAAAATTTAATCTGTTCTGACTCCGACATCTCCTGGACTCGAGACTCATACCGAAAGAAATATCTTCGAGTCTAGTTTCATATAAAAAAAATAGAGTCGAAAACTCCAAGTGGTTTGAGAGATATGACGTTTTTACCACGATCTACCATGTTCGGCAGTTTTAAACAATCGAAAACTTGTATTTTTGAAAAATAGTAAACGTTGTCAAACTGGGCTCAACTTTGGTGGATATCTAAATAACACAATAAGGTTAATACCATAAAAATTTGGAAAGCTAGATCACCCAGGAAGCTACTGAAATAAATGACTCTTTTCTCTGTTCTCTGAAATTCTCAGTAGTAATGTGCAGTTTAGGTTTTACATTTTAAAGAAGTATCATACGAAGTTGGAATGGCTTGAAATTTTACCAGGGTACTCAAGACTCATGTAGGGACTTGCTATAAAATTTTCAAAGCTGTTAGACATCGACAAACCGTCGATCACAGTAGGTCAGTAGGCCTACGAAATTCATATTTATAAGTCCTTAAAAATAATTTATATAAATCAAGAAATAATAGTTTAATCCCAAAAATATTCATTAAAAGTCCATCCTAATTTAAATAAAGAACGGACCTCATTAAAATAAATAGTCCCAAACTTGTTACGCACATATACTAAATCTTTCACGAAACATCCTTTAAAATAAACTTTGATACATAGAAAATAATTCAACAACTTGAGCTCTTAAGGGGTTGTTTTACAACAGACACCAAATCTACCTCGGATCTCCAAATGAGGCTCCAAAAGACATTCTGGAAACTAGACATTTCAAGGATCATTCTCCAATTTGAATCGAATGAAAAACAATTCAAACGAGCAAGATATGCCCTCTCAAAGATGGGTATTTAACAAGCAAAAATCTGTAAATTTCATATTTCCAGATTACAACCAAGTCAGTGGGCTTTCTTTAAAAATTCATATCTCCCTTTACAAAACTCCACTGGGAACCCCAAAGGTCAATCTGGAAACTAGGGAGAGATCATAACACTCTCCAGTTGGATTTACTCTAAGAACCTTCATGGTTTAGAAGATATGACTATCTAAATTTCAGTGCACAAAAAGAGTTCAAGTTTGGCAGATTCAGAACATAAATCGGAAAAACCACTTTAAGCTTCACCAAAAATTCTAAAACTGAACAAGTAAGTTCCCAACATGTCAGTGAATATTCAGTAGAAAGATAGGCTTGAGAATCAAATATTTAAGTCGGCCTTTTCCACCTCAAAGTCGTAGGTTTGTAAAATCTACTGGATGGTACATGGAATAAGAACTAGATTTCAAGAATTTATACCGGTTGTTTCCCTTACTCAAAAATGGTGAGGCCGATGTCAAAAGAAAGATACGGGAGTCTAGAGTGACATATTCAAGTTTCAAAGGTTTTCACCGAGTGAAACTTTACTTATGATCTCCCAAAGATTGTTTACCAAAAATGTATTCCAGATGGGCAGTGATGTTTACAAATTCATAAATAAATCATGCGAGCTCTAAATATTCTGAAATTTTACCAAAATATAGAAAATGTATGAAAGATGATACACAATTAATTTGGGAATTTTTGGGAACCGTTTGGATGGCTGGAATCGCCTTGCAAAACACTGCCGGAGCAGTGTGCTTATGGCAGATTCGCTGCCTTACCTCATGCACGGTTTTTCACCCAATAAACTCTAGCTTCGAGTGTTGGGGTACTACTGGACTGGAGCAGCTTGAAATCTTGGCAAAGTAGTTAAGCCAAGTCTTCCTTCTCTTTGTGATTGCTGGTGCGAAATGGAAGGAATGGGTGAAGTGTTGGAGTTGATGGGGAGCAAAGGTAGTGGTGATGGTGGGGAGCATAGGGTAGTGGAGTTGATGGAGTGGGGAACAAAATTAATGGAAAGAAAAAGAGAAGAAAAAGAAAGGAAAAAAAATGTAGAGGAGAATTATTGATGTATTTTCTCTGTCTCGGTGATTCTGTAACTGTAAGATGGATCGTGTGCTCGTATATGCTTGATACTGTTTATTTAAATAAATCTCGTATTTCGACATGTGATTTCTCACTAAAACCGATAAATTATAAAATGAATCTAAATTAAATCCGTAGATTTAATTCGTTCGTTGTTCTGATATCTAAATTAAATCCGCAGATTTAATTAACTTCTTGAGTCGGAAATAATTCACGACCTGAGTAAAAATAAAATTAAATTCCATCTCGCTTAAATAAATAACGTGACTTTGCTAAGTCAGTTATAACTCTGAAATAATATCATTGACTGCTTTAACAATATAAATTCAGGATCATAAGCTGAATTCATATCAGGATAATAACCGTTTTCATTCACTGATGAACAAAAATAAACACTCATTACTGGATTTAAAATATATAAAAGAGCGGGTCACTACATACTACCCCTCTTAACAAAAATTTCGTCCCGAAATTTGCATATTTCTTCTAAAACAGTTCGGGGTATTTCTCCTTCATTTTGTCTTCAAGCTCCCACGTGGCTTCCTCTTGTCCGTGGTGTCTCCATAAGACTTTCACTGATGTGATTGCCTTATTCCTGAGTTGTTGTACTTTTCGATCTAGAATGGCCTCTGGTCTTTCTTCATAGCTCAAATCTGGGCTAAGAATCATCTATTCTTGGTGGATTACGTGCTTTGGATCGAAAATGTATTTTCTGAGTTGTGACACATGGAAGACATTGTGAACGTTTCCAAGGCTTGGCGGTAACGCCAACCTGTAGGCTACTGGATCTATCCTCTCGAGGATTTCATATGGTCCTAAAAATCGGGGCCTAAGCTTTCCCTTGACACCAAACCTAGTTATCCCCTTGGAGGGGATACTTTTAGGAAGACCTTGTCTCATATTTCAAATTGTAACTCGGTTCGGCGTAAGATTTCTGTCTATCTTGCGCTTTCTTTATTCAGCCTCTAATCTGGCGGACTATCTCAATCATCTCACTGACCGCGTCTGGTCCTAAAATTTTCCTTTCACCCACTTCATCCCAATAAAGCGGTGATCTACATTTTTTTTCATACAATGCCTCATAGGATGCCATATTGATGGTTGTCTGGTAACTGTTGTTATATGCAACTTCGATCAATGGCAACACTGCTTCCCAACTTCCACCCCTGTCTAACACCACTGTTCTTAACATATCTTCGAAGGTCAGAATTGTCCTTTCAGACTGCCCGTCTGTCTGTGGGTAGAAGGCGGTGCTGAAAATTTAACCTCGTGCCTAACTCTTTCTGTAAGCTTGTCCAAAATCTAGATGTGAATTTTGAGTCTCGGTCTGAAGTGATTGACACGGGTACACCGTGTAAGCGTACAATCTCTCGAACATACAACTTAGCTAACTTGTCTGACCCATGTGTGATCGGTATTGGTATAAAATGAGCACATTTTGTAAGTCGATCCACTATTACCCAAATGGCAGTTTTTCTTTCTTTGTTTTGGGCAAACTGGTCACAAAATCCATTGCTATGTGCTCCCACTTCCATTCTGGGATTTCCAACGGTTGTAGTTTTCCATATGGCCTTTGGTGTAAGGCCTTCACCTGTTGGCATGCCAGGCATTTCTCCACAAATGACGCTATGTCTCTCTTCATGCCTTCCCACCAAAAGTGTTTCTTTAGGTCCTGATACATCTTAGTACTCCCTGGGTGGGCAGTATAAGGGGTATCGTGAGCCTCACTCATGATTTGATCCTTAAGCTCATCATCGTGGGGAATGCATATTCTTCCCTCAAAGAGGATAGCATTATCTGCTGCTTCTTGATAATTCTTGACTCCTCCTTTCCTTACTGCTTCCCGTAGTTTCTCCATTTTCTCATCTTTTCTTTGTGCTTCTACAATCATCTTTCTCAAGCTAGGTATTGTTGCAACAACGCCTGCTATCGTCCTTGGTGGTTTAACCACTTCTATGCTCATTTTTCCAAATTCTTTGATGAGCTCATTCTTTTGGGTGACGAGACATCCCAACCTAGATTGAGTTTTACGGCTCAATGCATCAGCTACTACATTGGCCTTACCCGGGTGGTAGTTAATACCGCAGTCATAATCCTTCACTAGTTCGAGCCATCTCCTTTGTCTCATATTAAGGTCCTTTTGCTCGAAAAAAATTATTTCAGGCTTTTATGATCTGTGAATATTTCACACCTAACTCCATATAGGTGGTGCCTCCAAATCTTCAGCACATGCACCACTGCAGCTAACTCCAGATCATGAGTCGGGTAATTCAGTTCATGTGGCCTAAGCTGTCGTGACGCATATGCTATCACTCTTCCTTCTTGCATCAGCACGCAACCAAGTCCATTTTTGGACGCGTCTGTGTAGATCATGTATTCCTTATCAGCTGTTGGGACGGCTAACACTGGTGCCGTAGTCAACTTTTCCTTGAGTTCTTGGAAGCTCTTCTCGCACTCCTCTGTCCAAGAAAATTTTATTCCCTTCCTGAGTAGTTGCGTCATTGGCCTTGCAATTTTGGAAAATCCTTCCATAAACCTCCGATAGTAACCTGCCAATCCTAAGAAACTTCTTATCTCATTAGGGTTAGTAGGCGATTTCCATTCACGCACCGCTTGCACTTTTTCAGGGTCCACTTTAATCCCTTCTGATGACACAATATGTCCTAAAAACGTGACTTCGCTGAGCCAAAACTCGCACTTGCTGAATTTGGCATAAAGGCGCTCCGTCCTCAACGTTTCTAGAACAATTCTCAGATGTTCCTCATGGTCTTTCTCGTTCTTCGAGTAGATCAGGATGTCATCTATAAACACCAAGACAAATTTATCTAAGTACGGATGAAACACTCGATTCATGAGGTCCATGAATACGGCTGGCGCATTAGTTAGCCCGAATGGCACAACTACAAATTCATAGTGGCCATACCTAGTTCGAAATGTCGTCTTAGGTACGTCTTCTGGTCGAATCTTCAGCTGGTGATAACCAGACCGCAAATCAATCTTCGAGAACACGCTTGCTCCCTTGAGCTGGTCGAAGAGGTCATCTATCCTTGGTAAAGGATATTTGTTCTTCAGTGTCACTTTGTTCAGTTTCCTATAGTCTATGCACATTCGCAATGTGCCATCCTTTTTCTTCACGAAAAGTACGGGTGCACCCCAAGGTGATACACTTGGTCTAATAAATCCAAGTTCCAAAAGTTCTTGCAGTTGTATCTTGAGTTCTTCCAACTCTTTAGGAGCCATCCGGTATGGTGCCTTCGAAATGGGAGCTGCCCCGGGCTCCAAATCAATGGTAAACTCAATTGGTCTGTCCGGTGGTGGCCCTGACAGAATCTCTGGAAATACATCTGAAAAGTCCCGTACAATTGCTACATCTTCTATGCTTCTTTCAGTTCCCAGTTCTCCGTGCAAGTATACAAGATAAGCTGGGTATCCCTTATTCATCATTTTCGTTGCTTGTAGGGCGGAGATGATTATCTTTCTTCTTCCCATACTAATTTCGTGGAAATGTGACGGCTCCCTTCCTGGGGTCGAAACGATATTCGTCTTTCGTTACAAATGATGGTGGCATAGTTCTCGGCTAGCCAGTCCATTCCTAGGATTATGTCCACATCTCCCATCGGTATAACATACGAGTTGTTCACTACAATCTTGAGTGACCCTATATTCAGTTCTAGGTTCAAGCACACATGATCTACTGTCGTCATCCCTCCTATAGGTGATGATATACTCAACTCATGTTCAGCTCTTTCCATCTTAAGTTTTAAGGTGTCGACACATGTACTTGAAATGAAAGTATGCGATGCGCCCGTATCAAATAGAAGTACAACAGGAGTATTGAGTAGCATGCCCATACCTGTCAGGTTTCCCTGGTTGTTCTCGGGCTGCTTCTGCCTCATAGCATAGGCTCTAGCATGACGAGGCTTTTCATGTTGTTTCTGTTGTCGCTGATACGGTTGTTGAGGTTGTGGTTGGTACGGTAGCTGTTGGTGCTGATGTGGCTGCTGATACTATGGTTGCTGCCTTGGGTATGGTTGGGGCAGAGCTTGGATTGCTCGCAGATGCGGAGCCTGGTTAGGTGGGTTTGGCCTTGAACCCGTTCCGTGTTGCTTATTCGGGCACCGATTTGCATAGTGCCCCTTCTGGTTGCAGATATAGCAACTATCACTACCGGCCTTACAGATTCCCACATGACTTTTGTTACATTTGGGGCAAGATGGGGCCCTCTGTTGGTTAGTTTCCATCTGTTTCGGTGCGCCCTGGCTTCCATAGCCCTGTGACTGGAAGACCCGTCCTTGCCATGGCCTCTTCTCGCCTTGGTTCGGGTTACTGTTGTCCCATCTCCTCTTTCCCTTGAAATTCTGATTATAACTTTGATCATGTGGAGATGCTGGCCCAGGTACAATTGCAAGTCTTTCTCCTGGCATAGCTGCCTCAATGTCTAACGCTCGGCTGAGCGACTCAGTGTAGGACAATCCTCCGTGGCTTGCCAAAGCCATCCTAATCTCGTGTCTCAGACCGGCACAAAACTCTTCAGCCATCTTCTCATCTGTGTCAACTTGTTCCGGCGCATATCTAGACATATCGCAGAACATCCTGTCGTATTGAGTTACCGACATCTTTCCTTGTTTCAGATTGTAAAATTCAGCCTCATTTTTCTTGCGGTAGCTCTTGGGTATATACTTGTCATATATACCGGCTTTGAATTGTTCTCAAGTTAGGTTTTCTAACTGCTCTGCTGACATCGTTTTCATCCTTGCTTCCCACCAGAAATCAGCTGACCCAGTCAGCTAAAAAGGGCACGCAAGTTAGGCGCTCTTGGTCATTGCAGCGAAAAAGCTGAAAATGCGCTCCATCTTTCGTACACATGTCTCAGCTTGTCCGGATCTCTTGTCCCACTGAAGACAAGTGGACTTTGTCATAGGAATAGTTCTTCTATTCTATGTTCTAGTTGTATGGGTGGTGAGGCCATGTTTTGTTTTAGCCCTGGTACTGGGCCTTTTCCACCATCTCAGGGAATTTATTTCCCCTTCTCTCGGACGCATTTGCTTTGTTGGCATTCCGATGAGTCGACATATAGTCACCAATGTAATACACAGATGCATATCATCAATTCTGTAAATTGCTTTCTTAATTCCCGAATTTCGCTCGTACTTTTTCTCATAAAGGTATATAAATAACATAGCGGAAGTGACTTGCCACAAAAGGCTGATAGGGTCACTACATAGACATGGGAAATTAGTATCAATGAGGACTATTTCATCAACATTTGAATATAGATATGGTGATCTATCCAAGCATTATACATGATGAACTGACTATCTTGCAAATTCATCATGAAAGAGCTCAGTTCCAAAATGCCTTATTAACCAGCGTTTCCGTACTAATACTAGTCAAAATAACTAAGCCAACATAGGGGCATACAAAAGCATCGAAATGATCATCGTTTTCGAAATACACAAATAAGGTCCTACTAATTGCACAAAAGATTGTCTGTATGCATTACATGCTTGACCCTTGGGTTGAAGCATACGTGTTTGATTGATTTAATCTGATGAGTATCTGTTTGTCCTTGGGTCACAGAAAATCTACCAACAGCTAGTAGATCGCAATGATTCAAATCACAAATGGCAATTAGGCAAAGTGTTTCAATAATTTGCCAAATAATTGAAAATGAATAACCATAGGGTAGAAATGAATTGACTGAAAGGTCGAAACGAAATGACCTAATAGTCTGAACCCGTTTGGCTTTTCAGATGAAGGTTTAAAATATATAGGTTTAAAGACCCATATATGACGACTACTGAGATTTTGGTCATGTGGACTGGCCAGGTCCAACACAATTATTTCTCAGTCACACGGAATTACTTTTCCATACTTGGTAACTCTTGTTCATTGGCTGCAAAAGGTATATTTGGTCTAAAATCACCACTTTCTTCTTAACATCTTGAACATGTCCTTGAGAATATTTTAGAGCTTCTCAAACTTGGAGTCTGCCTCCTAATTTAATGCAATCCTTAAACATCTTCTATAGGCGAAATAAGATAGGTTCAACCTTACTCAACAATCTTCCTCTACATACTCTTAATGTAGTACTTCTAGTACTTAATGTTCCTTCACATAGCGCTTGAAATGCAACCATATAATTTGAAGCACTCTTCCGTGTTATTGTAAAAGACCTTCTGAATCATCACGCATTCAATAAGGCAATAGCTTTTGCTCATCTGAGCACCTTTATAGGGTATGTGTCACCATGTGTAATGCTAAGTCATGGAATGACCTTAGTCAATGCTCTCATTGCGGCTACCAGACTAAATGCATAATCCAAGACGTTCTAACTGAGGCGATGTCCTCGATAGGTTAAGGTATATATATACTTATCTTGAGTATATCCTTAGGGTCTCATTAGAATTTGTTTCAGCATTGATCCACTGTCGGCGCTTCTAGCTATTATTAAACTATAAACCATCTTCGAGAACTTCTCTCGTCTTACACACTTGCGTAAACTTTTATGATCAGTCATAATGGTTGGTAACTGCTAGTACCCATATCACATCTCGTCTTTCCGATTCATAGTAGGTGATCGTAATCAATAGAGATTCTCAGTCATGTCCTTATCCATTGCGATAGGTACTGTAAGTAGAATGGTTCCGAATATCTGAAACTATAAGCTGATAGTTTTAATCGCAATGCTATAACATCATACACAAAGTGTTATAACTGCATGTGAGTCTGACTCTGAAGTTCGAACATAAATCATGAAGGTTCTCTTCATGCCATAACTGGTGATAATCGAGAGTTAGTAATGAGTCTTAGCTCATTATGCGATAGCTAACTGATTACATAAGTCACACTCGTCGCTACGAGCAATGACTCACGTGATCTATCATCAAATAAGGCAATAGTCGATTCGGTGTTCTGTCACGCGTGAACAACCTGAATGAAGAACTATGCCTGCTTCAGTGATTCGTGCGTGGCACTCTGCTTGCACTGCTTTCATTGGATTCTCTTCCTCTTTCTTAGCTCTTCACCATGGCTATAGTGAAATATAACTGAGTTTCTAGCTTCTATTATTCTTCTCGTAACAGTGATCATTCATTCTTAACGCATCTAAGTTCATTGAGATATCTAATCAATCAATAAAGCATAAAACTTGAATGTAAGCATCAGTACATTCATATAAAACGTGAACTTCTCAATGTTTTAAAATCATTACCACCTTCTTTCTTGCTGAGCATGACGATGTGATGAAGTGATGAGCTTTGGCTGACTGACTCATATATACTAGTGATCATACTAGAAAAATGGGCTAACTCTAGGGTTCAGAGCAAATGAACTGCTCTGATACCACTCTGTCACGACCGGTCCTAATTAAGGATAATTAAGCCGGGAAATCGTGGCTAATGGAGGGAGATTAGAAGCGGGGTAGAAAGGGGAATAATCAAACAAGAAAGGATCGTATTTCATCATTGTTAACAACATAGATATCTATAATATAACAGAGTTTTTGTCGTATAGACTCAAATAACTAACAGGTTCGGATAACTCCGACTTATCCAAAATAACATAAAACTTCTGAGTACGCAGCGGAATAAGGTTCTGATTACATGTATGAAGACATGTAACCCTAGAGTTCATTAATACATAATAAGACAAAAGAGTCCCGCTCGTCACTTCATCACCATCGGCAGCTGCTCAACCTGCACATTTAGAAATATATGCAGGGCTGAGTACAAAAGTACTCAGTGGGCACATATGCCTACTATGAAATATAACATGCTTCGTAAAGTTGTAAATTGTCATGCCATCATAAACAGTACAGCAAGGGAGTTTTTCTCTAAAAAGGCCCAAGCTTACTAAATTCATTTGTGATTCTTAAAGTTCGTCTGCAGACTAAGTTCTCTTGTAATCTATCATATCTGGAACTGTGTGCCGGAGAGGTGGCCACCTCTCACGGACACTTGACCGGCCAACCCGCTAGATGACTCACGGTCACTGGTGTACACTAGCCCTGGCAGGATAGCTATCAACTGCTCAAGACCCGAATTCGATTACATGATTAAAGTCACATCAGATAGATATCATACTGAAATTTAAACATTTTATGGCAAGACAATATTTGAAATAACTTCAATTAATTTAGTCATGAAATAACTTGCTTGAACGTAACATTTAAACTCATTTGATATATATATGAAAGTAATGCCCACCTGATAGCAAAGCTTTGCTACAGATTAGTGACTCCTTGACGAGCTCTTATTCTTGCGCTCGACCTTTAATCCGAGAAAATAACGTAAGACTTTAAATCGAGGGAAAATTCTCAATTAAATGAGAATGCGTAATTAAACTATGCATGAATCTCGTATGCATGAACTATTATTCTGAGATAATAATCAGGGAATTTCTATTGTTAATCCAGGCTATCGGATTTAAACAAAAGCTAAGTCTCGTCTCATGAAGCCGGATAATTAACAAAAATTAATCCGTTCTCTTCGGGGTGTTCTAATCCGTCAATTAAATAAACCCCGCTCCTCGTAGTCAATAGAAAATAAATACTTCAACTTATTCGCTTTATAATCTCATAATTAATCGGGCTTAATAAATAAGAACAAGTAATGTTATAAAATTAAAAAAAAATAAAATAAAATAAAAAGGCTCAACATAAGGCACATAAGAATCACAATCAAACATCATCAAAACATGCTCTGCTTTTACACTGACTCAACTTCAAAATTTAATCTGTTCTGACTCCGACATCTCCTGGACTCGAGACTCATACCGAAAGAAATATCTTCGAGTCTAGTTTCATATAAAAAAAAATAGAGTCGAAAACTCCAAGTGGTTTGAGAGATATGACGTTTTTACCACGATCTACCATGTTCGGCAGTTTTAAACAATCGAAAACTTGTATTTTTGAAAAATAGTAAACGTTGTCAAACTGGGCTCAACTTTGGTGGATATCTAAATAACACAATAAGGTTAATACCATAAAAATTTGGAAAGCTAGATCACCCAGGAAGCTACTGAAATAAATGACTCTTTTCTCTGTTCTCTGAAATTCTCAGTAGTAATGTGCAGTTTAGGTTTTACATTTTAAAGAAGTATCATACGAAGTTGGAATGGCTTGAAATTTTACCAGGGTACTCAAGACTCATGTAGGGACTTGCTATAAAATTTTCAAAGCTGTTAGACATCGACAAACCGTCGATCACAGTAGGTCAGTAGGCCTACGAAATTCATATTTATAAGTCCTTAAAAATAATTTATATAAATCAAGAAATAATAGTTTAATCCCAAAAATATTCATTAAAAGTCCATCCTAATTTAAATAAAGAACGGACCTCATTAAAATAAATAGTCCCAAACTTGTTACGCACATATACTAAATCTTTCACGAAACATCCTTTAAAATAAACTTTGATACATAGAAAATAATTCAACAACTTGAGCTCTTAAGGGGTTGTTTTACAACAGACACCAAATCTACCTCGGATCTCCAAATGAGGCTCCAAAAGACATTCTGGAAACTAGACATTTCAAGGATCATTCTCCAATTTGAATCGAATGAAAAACAATTCAAACGAGCAAGATATGCCCTCTCAAAGATGGGTATTTAACAAGCAAAAATCTGTAAATTTCATATTTCCAGATTACAACCAAGTCAGTGGGCTTTCTTTAAAAATTCATATCTCCCTTTACAAAACTCCACTGGGAACCCCAAAGGTCAATCTGGAAACTAGGGAGAGATCATAACACTCTCCAGTTGGATTTACTCTAAGAACCTTCATGGTTTAGAAGATATGACTATCTAAATTTCAGTGCACAAAAAGAGTTCAAGTTTGGCAGATTCAGAACATAAATCGGAAAAACCACTTTAAGCTTCACCAAAAATTCTAAAACTGAACAAGTAAGTTCCCAACATGTCAGTGAATATTCAGTAGAAAGATAGGCTTGAGAATCAAATATTTAAGTCGGCCTTTTCCACCTCAAAGTCGTAGGTTTGTAAAATCTACTGGATGGTACATGGAATAAGAACTAGATTTCAAGAATTTATACCGGTTGTTTCCCTTACTCAAAAATGGTGAGGCCGATGTCAAAAGAAAGATACGGGAGTCTAGAGTGACATATTCAAGTTTCAAAGGTTTTCACCGAGTGAAACTTTACTTATGATCTCCCAAAGATTGTTTACCAAAAATGTATTCCAGATGGGCAGTGATGTTTACAAATTCATAAATAAATCATGCGAGCTCTAAATATTCTGAAATTTTACCAAAATATAGAAAATGTATGAAAGATGATACACAATTAATTTGGGAATTTTTGGGAACCGTTTGGATGGCTGAAATCGCCTTGCAAAACACTGCCGGAGCAGTGTGCTTATGGCAGATTCGCTGCCTTACCTCATGCACGGTTTTTCACCCAATAAACTCTAGCTTCGAGTGTTGGGGTACTACTGGACTGGAGCAGCTTGAAATCTTGGCAAAGTAGTTAAGCCAAGTCTTCCTTCTCTTTGTGATTGCTGGTGCGAAATGGAAGGAATGGGTGAAGTGTTGGAGTTGATGGGGAGCAAAGGTAGTGGTGATGGTGGGGAGCATAGGGTAGTGGAGTTGATGGAGTGGGGAACAAAATTAATGGAAAGAAAAAGAGAAGAAAAAGAAAGGAAAAAAAATGTAGAGGAGAATTATTGATGTATTTTCTCTGTCTCGGTGATTCTGTAACTGTAAGATGGATCGTGTGCTCGTATATGCTTGATACTGTTTATTTAAATAAATCTCGTATTTCGACATGTGATTTCTCACTAAAACCGATAAATTATAAAATGAATCTAAATTAAATCCGTAGATTTAATTCGTTCGTTGTTCTGATATCTAAATTAAATCCGCAGATTTAATTAACTTCTTGAGTCGGAAATAATTCACGACCTGAGTAAAAATAAAATTAAATTCCATCTCGCTTAAATAAATAACGTGACTTTGCTAAGTCAGTTATAACTCTGAAATAATATCATTGACTGCTTTAACAATATAAATTCAGGATCATAAGCTGAATTCATATCAGGATAATAACCGTTTTCATTCACTGATGAACAAAAATAAACACTCATTACTGGATTTAAAATATATAAAAGAGCGGGTCACTACAATATGACCCATTGTTAGGTCCAGAAGGTCTCGAATAGGTGTATGGGGGGGAATACACCTATGAGCTATGTTTGGGAGCTTAACACAGAGATCAAAACGAAACTTCAAACACAAACTTAGACACCTGTTTACTGAAAAGAGTTTTGACCAAAACAGGGTTGACGATTGATACTGAAAGACTCTTTAGTAAGGAGTTATCAGTTAAGTCACAAGGGCTTAACTGATGCACGTAAGGTTTCAGTCGAGTTTGATAAACAGAGATGTTATAAATCTCACTGACTATCAGAAGATAGATCAGTCAAACTGATAACACACGCAACGGAAAACTTTTATTTCGCAATAGCCTTTTAGGTTGAGCACGTTGTTAGTCTTAAGTTTCTCTTTGCAATTAATCAGTTTTCAGTTTATGAAGGGAAGAGCACAAGTAAGAAATTAAATACTGAAAGCTGTAAATAACACAGAGATTTTTACGTGGTTCGGAAAATACTTTCTACATCCACGGTCGGTTGATCAGACCAACAACTTCACTCTGCAAGTGCTTACGGGAACACTGCAAACCGATGCTAGTGCTTACGGGTGCACAGCAAACCGAAACGTGTGCTTGCGGGTGCACACAACCGAAACAACTAAAGATCCAATCTTCAGTACCAACACACCTTGTTGGATTTCTCACTCCTAGCACGAACTGGTACTAGGATCTCACGGAGACAGAGTACTTTCCTGAACTCCTTTGCAACTCAAACACTCGATTCTATCGGTCGAAGGGAGGTTTGAAATCTTGCCAACTAAACTTCAAAGAACAAGTTCTTTGGAGTTAGTTTGACCTAGGCTTTGGATAAACAAGGTTTACATAAGGTCTAAGAGAATTTATGTAATCAGCAGTGATTGATTTTTGGCTTTAGAATTCTCTTCTTCGATTCAAGCTTTGGAGAATTTGAGCTTTGGCTGAGAAACAATTTTGGCAGAGTTTCAGCTTATGTTGTTGAATCGGTGAAGATTGAAGTGATCCTCGAGCGCTACTTATAGGAGAAGTCTTGAATAGATCCGTTGGCGGAGAAGGTCTTCAAGATTTCTTCCGTTAGAGAGTAATTTGAACTTAGGCTGAGGTTTCAATCTTCGAGGTTCCTTGTTTGGTGAGAAAGGCTATGTTGAAGAACGTCTCTGAAAAAATAGTCACCAAATAGGAATAACCTCTGCAAAGAAAGGACGATCCTGAGATCTCTGCATTTAATGCGGCTGTACTTCTTGAGTACGTGGCTTCCTTTGAACGTTGGAGGTTCAGTCCGAGGAAGAATGTTTAACTGATACTTGACTTTAGTATCAGTCAGCTGATTTTACGTGGCACGCATTAAGTAATCAGTTCAAGACTGATTCTTCAGTCGGCAACTTCAGTCTTCAGTCATTCGTTCTTCAGTCTTCAGAACAACAACTAAACTAGAAAAAGAACTCTAACACTTGAGTTTGAGCAGTTCTAGTCTATTACAAATGAAACCTATTGATTTTGGTATCATCAAAACAAGGATTAGGATATTTCATTAAGTTCCCAACAATTTTCCCCTTTTTGATGATGTCAAAAACACACAACAGTTCTAATCAAGAAAAAGACTGAACTCAGAGTACAAGTTCTAAAACAGGGTGGATATTATTCCCCCTTAACAATAGAACCTAAAACTTGTACTCAGAGAAAGAACACAACAGTTCAAAAATAGAACAAGAATAAGACAGAAAAATATTAATCAGAGCTTGGACAAAAAGTCATTGTCTTCAGGTTGAGATCAAAAGAAGTTCTTTTCATTAAAAGAAAGACTGGTGAGACATCAGTCGAGGTACAGGGCAAGACTTACAAGGGAGTAAAAACAACAAAACAATACACATGGGAAACTCATGGTCTCCAGCAGTCTGCTTGTCTGCGCCTTGAACTTCTTGATCTTCATCTTCAGTCTTCGTATTCCTAAGCTTGTTCCACTCACACTTGTTTTCCGTTGACTTGAGGTCTTCCTGGCTAACCTTCCTCATGATCATCTTGATGATCATTTTGCTTAATCAGCTTTAGTCTTTTGAGATGATATATCTCTGAGTTCTTTCCCCCTTTTTGGCAACATCAAAAAGGAAGAATTGACTGAAGGATGAAGCTAGGATCACGCAAGGGTTGAAGGAGGCTCGCAAGAGGATCCAGAGAAAGGTGTTGAAGGTGTGATGGAGGTGGAGAATATGAGGGTTTAGAATAAGAAAGTGAAAGATGAGGGTGATGAGTGAATGGGTGGGAGACGAAGAAAGGGACAGGGGTTAGTTTGCATGGCTCTCACAGATGGAAGAGAAATAGTGGCAATCATGCAAACCGAATGAGAGAAAAAAGGAGGTTTTTGGAAGAGAGAGAGAGGAGAATAGGTTGGGAAGTATGTGGGAAAGGAAGATCGAATCAGTGACAGTCGTGAGGACAACCACTGTCGATGTTGTGCCGGCTGACAACGAGCTCCTGCTCATTGTTGTTACACCATATGGAAGCTTCACAAAAAGGTGTGAGGCTCGCCTGAGAACCAGGTGAAGTCCGTTTTCTTGAGACAGGTACTTCAAACCATATGGGTCGGGCATGAGGATAGAAGACACTCGCGTCGCTGGATATAAGTGAGGGTAGACACAAGCTTGACGTCGGAGAGACGTTGAGATCCAGTGGAAGAGTCCGGTGAAGATCAAGTACGTGAGTGGCATTCTCCCACTCCATGACTTCGCAGTCATTGATTTCTCCTTTGTCGAAATAAAATTTTTCTCTGCAACTTTTTGGAAAGATTGAAATTTTTCTCACAGTGAAAGCTGTGGAGAGTTGTTAGTTGATGCAGAAAACAAGCGAAGACATCAAGGTATAAATAGACAATTTCACCAAGAAGGAAGATGAAAAAGTTTTTCGAAAACTATGCCTAAAATGTTTTTGAAGGAAAATTTCAGGCCCGCCGTCACTGCAGAGGACGGAAGCTTCAAAAGGTGAGAAAGATCATTGCATTTTGTCAAATCAATGAGATTCTCAAGATTTTCATTTCAGAGGCAAAAGGTTGGAAAGATTTTGAGAAATGATCAGGACAAGTTAAACCAAATACAGATTTTTCTTTTTTTTTCTTTAAAGTACTTGTCCTTCGCGGATATTTCATTTTCCAACAATCAGTTAAAGATTTTAAAGCACACTGATCAATTAGAGAAAACTTTTGAAATCAGACAAAAAATTCATAACTGAAATAACTGATTTTCAAGGGGTAAGTTAAAGATACTTACTGATCGACTGATCATTGTAGTCAGTCGATACCATTGATTCTGGTTGACTCATCATAATGAGTTCCCTTCAGATGAAGACTTGTCTTCATTGCTTTCCACGTCAGCAGTAGTAGAGCACCAGTTGGTTGACCACCAGTCATCGTGACTGTTGAGGAGATCTTCAAACACAGTATCACTCTTCTGGTTGATGAGGCCGATCCTTCCACACAGATCGTTTGTCACAGCCCCCTATCCCAGTGACGGGTTAACCAGGGTTATGACTTGGGGTGAACAATAAGAAACGGAAATTAAAGGGGATTTGTTAAGTAACCAACATTAATAACAACAAACTAGTGATATATATATATATATATATATATATATATATATATATATATATATATATATATCCGCGTGGGTAATTTACAAACGAGCCTGCCATAACGACTAGACCCCAAATGAAAGTTAATCAAAATGAAGTAGTAATAAGTTCAAGTAGAAAAGATGAATAAGTCAGAGTGTTTGCAGCGGAAAACGTGTGAGTTATGCATGTGGAGATGCATACTCAAGGTTTCATTACTTAACCATCAAAAGGAAATCCGCTCAACACCAATCCATTCCATCGCGTGCTCAACCTGCACATTTAGAAATACATGCAGGGCTGAGTATAAAAATACTCAGTGGCATAAGCCGAAAATAAACATGCATACATATATAAATTGAACTGCCAACAGTAACACACAGGGGTTTTCTTGAATGACCTGCGCTTACTTAAAACATTTCTTTCATTTTCATAAAGGTGGATGCATCCCATTTCCAGTCTATATGATTCATATCTGTCTTTTCTGTCATGCGCCGGGAAGGAGGCCTCCTTACCACGGACGCTAAGACCGGTCGCAAGCTACTCACGGTCTCCATGAGTGTACACGTTAACCCTAGCTAGCAACCTTTGTCTAGCATAGGATCCCAATTGGATTTCCTTTAAAGTTGGCGAACCAACACAGATATGATACATATAAAAACATAAACATTTTGGCAGTCAATCATTTCATAAATATTTTATTTCATAAACATTTTATTTTCATTTCATAAGAGTCATTTATCATTTGGGCATAATAATAAACTGAAATTAACAGTTAAAATCATCTCATGCATATGTTCGTATAAGAGGCCTACGACACACATGGGATCTCTATATACGTAGAGTAGAAGTAATGCCCACCTTAAACGTTCTTAAAGCTGCGCGTGGAGTCGCTTCTTCTTCGGCTTCACTTTTTGTCGCCCGGACCTTCATTGATGAAGAGTCGATAAGTTCGTGAAGAAATTGTCATAAGACAAAGTCTAATTCTACGTGCCTATGGTATCTTTTAAAGTTTTAGGGTTCTAACATCCATAATTCGTTCCATTAAAGACAGTCAAAAACCAACATAAACTTGACTAGTCATATAACCTCACGGGAAAACACATAACAAACAAGATAAAAGAAAGCAATATCCTTAACTTAATATCATTTAGAAATTCACATGCTCACATAAGAGAAATTTCATTATTCATTTACATATAATTTAAATAAGACATTTTAAACCCCATTGAGATGAAATAAAAATATTTTACCCATTTAAAATCCATACTCATAAAGCCTTGAAATATTATAATAAATGCAAGCTTAATCCCTAAATATTTCCTTTAAAGTCCATCAATAAATTTAAATAAAAGAACGGACATCATTTGAAATAAATAGTCCCAACTTTCAATATTAAAATTTATAACAAGAGATTTAAATCCACTAAATAATTTAGTAAAAATTCAAACACTTTTTTTTTAGAATTAAGACCGAAATTCGTAGGCCTATATTTAAAACAATAGCCCAAGCATTTAAATAAAATTGGCCCAAACAACTAAAATAAAAACCCATCAGATTTTAAAACAAAAAGAGCCCAGCAGAAGTAAAATAAAATCGGCTCACATAGAAGCCCAAAATCTTGAGCCCAACCTAAACACTAACCTTAACGTAACAGTAACACACATAAACACAAGATACACACACATAGGGATGTCAATCGGGCCAGCCCACCGGGTTTTCGGGCTAGCCCTATCGGGTTCCGGGTTAGTCGTGTGCGGGCTAATCGGGTTGGAGATTTTTTCGGGTTGTAAATCTTCAACCCTAACCCTAAACTTTCGGGTTTCGGGCTAGCCCATCGGGTTAATCAGGTTAAAGGCGTAAAAATAAAATTATGATTTGTATTTTATTATTCCTAATGATCTAATGTATAATGTATAAAATATACATAGATATTAAAGATATAAATTATATAGCAAAGTATGAAATGCAAAAATATAAGATATTCAAGATTACATAAACAAAATTATATTAAAATGAGATAGTAAAATTTAACATGTATCAATGCACTAGAATCAATCTGGAATATTACTTAATAATTAGTGGATTTGTCATGCACGTCTCATTGACAGAAAAAAAATTGGTATCACTTTAAAATGAGATACTAATAATTAATTTCTAACTAATGAGATACTAATAATCAATTTCTATAAAAAAATCCGTAATTAATTTCAACTTTTTTAATGAGATTGCACACACACACACATATATATTCTAACTAATTAATTTCACTTTTTTTAATGAGGCTACATATATATATTAAGCAAATACCATAGATCTAAACATAGCAGAAGTTGTAACTGGATGTATCAGTCACAATTCCGTCAGCCCACCGGGCCAGCCCATCGGGTTTTCGGGCTGGCCCTATCGGGTTCCAGGTTAGTCGGGTGCGGGCTAATCGGGCTGGAGGTTTTTTCGGGTTGTGATTTTTCAACCCTAACCCTCTACTTTTGTCGGGTTATTCGGGTCGGCCCACGGGTTTCGGGCTGCATTGACATCCCTACACACACACGCATCAGCCGCTCTCTCTCACTCTCACGCCTCTCTCGCCCCTCTCGCTTCTCTGCTCGGTCGAGTGCGGCGCCGCCTCCGGCGCGCCGCCTCGCCGAGCGTCTCCCCTCCCCCTCTCATCTCTGTTCTTTCTTCACCTCTCTCACTCTCCTCGCCGGAAGTCAGCCGCACGCCGCCGCCTTCGTGTGCCACTGCCGCCTCCGCCATGGCCAAGCACGGCGCCGTCTGGTCGTCCCCAGCCTTGGAACAGGGTGGCAGAGGCCTCTCCGCCGTTGTATGTGCCTTCTCCTACTGTTGTGGGAAGCCGAGCATCGCCGCGCCGCTTCCCCTGTCCTCCGCCGTCGCCGGATTCGCCGTCGAGGAGCCGAGCACCGTCTCGCACAGGTAAGCTCCAAATCTCCCTTCTTTTCTTCTCTTTTTCTTTTCTAAACCCGATCTGAGCTCCATCTCCTCCTCCTTTTTCCGGCCGAATCGGGACCCCTGTTCGCACCGTTGCTTCCGCCGCCGCGTCGCCGGAAAAGATAAGTCTCCAGCCTCTCTTTTCTCTCTTTCCTTCCCTTTTTTTATAATAACCTAATTTCTCCTCCTTTCCCCTTCTCTCTCGTTTCTGACAGAAAAAGGAAAAAAAAGGCAGCGGCTGCCGCTGCACCACCTTCGGCCGTGAGCAGCCGCCGGCTGCTCTCACCTCCATCACTCCGTTCCTGGACACACACAAGACCGAGTACAAGAACCCCCAAATTTAGTCCAGAAAACACACATAGAGCAAAGTTAGGGTTTTTTTTCACAACTGTTCTTTCTCATTTGTATTTCCTTACCAAAAACATATGTAATACAGAAAATATAGTAAAAGAAAGTGTGTGTGCGTGTGTATTTGCTGTTGATTTGTGATGCTTGGTTTTGAATTAGTAGATAGAAGTAGGGAAAATTATAGTAACCTTGATGTGAAGGGTGGTGTTGGCAATAGTTGGATTCTCAAAGTTAGGGGTGGGAAAATAGGTGTTCGGGTATAGGGTACCCTATTACCCGACCCGAAAAAATCGGGTATCGGGTACCCTATACCCGATAAATTAGGGTACGGGTTCGGGATCGGGTATTTAGGGTAGGGAAAAATCGGGTATCGGGTATACCCGATCGGGTATCGGGTATACTCGAATTACCCGATTGTTTTATTAATTATATATTAAATTATTTAATTAATTTAATTAATTTCAATTTTCAAAACACTAGTTCCCAGCCCTAGTTTAGTTCGTTCCTTCCTCCCTGAGTTCCCTCCTTCCCAGCCCGCCTCCCTCTGTTCCAAACTTGAAACTTCCAGCCTCCCTCTGCCCGCCTCCCCCAGCCTCCTCGCGCGGCGCGCCGGCGCCGGCCTCCGTCGCCCCCAGCCAGGTCGTGAGTCGTCCCCAGCCAGGTCCGAGTTCCGCCCGACCCGCCTCCCAGCCACGCAGGACGCAGCTGCCGCCATCGTCCCAGGCTCCCAGCAACCGCGCCGCCTCCGAGCTCCCAGCAGACGCCGCCAGCCGTCCCCACTCCCCAGGTACGATTCTTCTTCTTCTTCTTCTTCTTCTTCCTTCTATCTTTAAATGACTCAATGTGTTCCAACTTCCACGCAGCTGCCGCCGTCGCGAGTCGTCGACCCAGCCACGCAGCTGCCGCCGTCGCGAGTCAGCGATTCTTCTTCTTCTTCATCTGAATCTTCTTCTTCTTCCTTTTTTTTATTGGGGTTGAATTCAGTTCAGAATTGGGGTTGTATTGATTCATTGAGTTCAGAATTCAGTTGAGTTTGAATGTTTGATTCATTGATTGAATTCAATTGGGGTTGAATTTTCGTTTTTTTTTTTAATAAAATCGGGTATTTTCGGGTATTCGGGTACCCTAATACCCGAAATACCCGATTTCACAATTTGACCTGAAAAACATAATTTTGACCGGGTAATTTCGGGTACCCGAATACCCGACTCGGGTACCCGAGTCGGGTATTAGGGTACCCGATTAATTTTCGGGGTCGGGGTCGGGTAGCGGTTTTCTGACATTTTCGGGTAGGGTACCCGATCCCGACCTGATTCCCAGCCCTACTCAAAGTGTAAGAAAGAATTTTTGGAACTGGAACTGGAAGATTAATGAAGGGTAAGACATTTAATTACCTAGCTTCTTGATTTGAAATTTTGGAAACTGAACTTGGAATCTCTTCCCTTTGTTTTTGGAACAACCGTGAATGGGGATAGGGAAAGTGATGTGTTTTTGGAACAACCGCGAATGGGGATAGGGAAAGTGATGTTAGGGAGAGAAAATAGGGATTAGCTTAATGAGAAAGCTAAGATTTTGAAGATAAGGATGGAAGGATACTTGGGAATCTATTAATTTAACTAGTGCGCAACCCGTCGAATTTCGACGGGAAATTATTTTAACTTATTATATAAATTATTTTTAAATTTATTTAATTTAAGATAATATAGTTGAAATTATATTTAATTGAATCATATTCCTCAATTAAATGTTAACTTTTTGTTAGAATAATAAATATTCTTTTTATGTAGATTTTTATTTAATAATATTTTGAAAAATGTATCGATATTGAAAATTTTATTTCATCTGAGCATCATCTCGTCTGAACCTTGTAGGATCATATCATAATCTAAATTTCGGAAGACGACAACTAACGTTTGAACATCAGACTTTTGAGTATCATCTCGTCTAGACCTTAAAATACAAAAAATGAACTTTTATGCGTCAAGTTTTTTTAACATCACTATCTGGAGCTTTAAAAGTCAAAGTTGACTTGTGAGATTGTATGATTTGGAACTTCTAACATCATAACTAACTTGTAAATATTATTTTGTATGGAACTTGAAAAAATCATTAGTTCTAAATATTATAATTGGGTTCCAAGAATAATCTCGTTTGGAGTTTTAAAAAAAAAATTAACTTGTGAGTATCATCTCATTTGAACTTTGAATGACCACAATTAAGTTACAAGAATTATCTTGTGTGTAGCTTTAAAGATCATTATCATCTTTAGCTTGTAAGATCATAACTAACTTCTAAACATCATCTTGTATGCAGCTTGAAAAATCTTGACAATTTTTTGTGCATTATTTCATGTGGAGCTTGAAATATCATAATTGAGTTTCGAGCATCATTTCGTTTGAAATTTGAAAGAATAAAATGGATTCGTGAACATTAATTATCTTCAAATCTTGAGTTTCGAGCATCATTCCATCTGAAAATTGAAAGAATAAAATTGACTCGTGAACATTATCTTGTTTGAAGTTTGAAATACCATAACTAAGTTTTGAAAATCATCTCGTGTGTAGCTTAAGAAAGTTGACACGAGATTCAAATTGTATTAATCTATTTAGTAATTTAATTGGGATTCAATTAAAAAACATACTCATGACCAACTCTCTCCCCACGCTAACCCTAGCCGCCCCTAAACCCTAATTCCCACCGTTCATTGCCGCCGGCGGATTGTTCGCCGGACATGGCCGCCGGTACGCACCACCAAACCTCTATGGACAGAAGCGGACTCAACCTTCCGTCTGTCTCGTCGAATTTCGAGGGTTCTCCTCGTTCTTCTGGTCTCAAAACAACCACAGAGGTCCTTCCTTTGGTTACGCCGCTTGGCGTATGTGAGAATCGCGCTGCTTCGGCTTCTGATCTGACTACCAGGCAGATGTTGCGGGACGGAGCTATGTCTGACTCTAATCGTGGCTCGCTTTGCACAGACACGGATCAGGCTGCTCTGATGATTTCCTACGCTGACAAGGTTGCGCCCAGACCCGTGCGCAAGCCTGATATAACTCTCCATAGTTTCCACGCGCTGAAAGTGATTAAACACGGGGAGTCGGCCTCTATCACTATTCCCCGTGATCTTTACTTGAAGCAGGTTTCACACTTCAAATTTTCTCTTATTGGTAGGCTTCTTCTCAGCAAGGGCGACAAGCCAAGGTCTTCTCTTGAACTTAAAGCGGAGTTGCAAAGATTATGGAAACCTAAAGACTCATGGACGCTCATGCCAATGGGTAAAGGCTACTACACGTTGAAATTCCAAAACAATGAAGATAAATGCTTGGTTAATACTAGATCGTCGTGGGAGCTTGTCACTGGGCAGTTAATGATTCGAAATTGGGTACGGAACTTTAATCCGTACAAAGCAACATCTACGTTCGCTCAAGTTTGGGTGCGCATATATTATTTGCCGGTGGAATACTGGCATCCTGAAGTTATTGCTGGAATAGCTGGAAGTCTTGGACAACCTCTTAGAACGGATGCGGCTTCGTTGAGTGGCGAAGTTGGTCAGTTTGTGCGGGTTCTGGTAGAGATGGATCTGACACAATACATCCTGGAAACTCTGATAGTTGATGGTGGGGACTGCTCTTTCACGGTGGAATTTAGTTTTGAAAACTTTCCTGCATTTTGCCCGCGATGTAAAATTGTTGGTCACTCGGTGGACAAATGTCGTAAGGTTCTTAAGGAGAAGACGGGGACAGATACACAGACAGAGACGGCAAAGAAAACTAAAGCTCCTGTGCCAATGCAAACCAAGTTGGCAAAGAGTAAAGAATCTCAATGGCAAACAGTGGGAGGCAGGCGGCCTCAAAAAGATAATACTTTGCAAGTTAATCATGGAAATTCTTTTCAGGTTCCTGAGCTTATTCGGAAGGATCAGCAACAACAGCAACTCTCAGGACCAGATTTGCTTGGAAAAATTCTTGTGCCAAAGCCGTCGGAACGGCCGCTTGAGGCTGCTTTAGCCAATGACTTAGACTGCGTTAAGGATGTTTACAGGGAAGGCGTTGTGGAAGAGGGCGAAACGGAGGATGAAACGGAGGTGGTTGACGATTTTCTGGCTCAGGATAGAGTCCTGACGCCTCTCACTCCCACTGTGGGCAGGTTGGAATGGAATAAGCAGCACAGCTTGGCTGCGTGCCAAGTGCTTGATGAAATACCAAGGGTTTAATTGCAGCTGCATTCTACCCCGCAAAAGAGGCAACAGGCGGGTGTATTTGGCCAGTGCGGCGAGGATACAAGACAGAAAATGGAGGGAGTTTTTGAGCCTCAACAGCAAAGTTCTCTTTCCTCTAAACGTGTGCATACACGTAAGGTGTTTGTTGAAGGTCCGGAAGATGGCTCTCAACAGGATTTTTCGTCCAAGGTTGGGCAGCCGGTGGATAAAGAGTCGGGGTTGGAGGCTAAGCAACAACCGTCTCCAAGTCAGCAAGCGAATGTCGCGCTGTTTGATTAGGGGCTGCCAGCGAACAGCTTGCCTGTCCAGCAAGATTTTGCTGCGACGGAGCGGGCTCAAACACCCAACAACATGGATGACCTGCCTCGCGAAAAGGAGTTGACGGAGATTGAGCGGCTTCAAAATTCTTTGGGGCAGCCGAGCTCGGACAATACAATTAAGAGAGGGCGTGGGCGGCCTCCTAAGCATGAGCAAGTTCAGGTTACGCGCAATCACAACAATGCGTTGAAGCACCAAGAAGAGAATATTAAGGCTCGTCTTAGAAAGAAGACGGATTCGGGTATTAAACCGAGTAATTATGTTGTTGATAGTAGTAAGCGCGACAGCATGAGGGTGATGGATTTTGTTGCTAATCAAAGCTGGGCGAATGAGGTGGAGCTGGGTGAGCACCAGCACACGACGTCATCGATTTTTTGATGAACATGCTAGTTTGGAACGTTCGGGGACTAATGGACGAATCTAAGCGGTTTCTTAAGGAGTTTTGTCATTCGTTTACTCCTATGCTTTTGGGTTTTTTTGAACCTAAGTTAAATTTTCAGAAAATTCGGCAGAGTTTTTGTTCAGATTTGTGTGGGGTGGATGAGCCGGGATGGCCTGGGGGCGATGGTCAGGCCGGAGCCCCCGAGGCTGTCCCTTCAACTCTCCACCTTGGTTGCGTTTTTCTGTGTTTCCTAGACGGGTACTCTTTTTCCCTCTTAGAGGTTTCCCCTTCCGGGTTTTCTCTATGGGGGTTTTAACGAGGTCCGGTCCTTAGTCTGCTTCTTTCTGTGCTTTCAAGGGTTCTCTTTTAGGCTTTTTCTTTTTCCTCTTTTATATAAAACCATATTTAATTAAATTTAGTAATTTAATTGATAAATTTTCAAAAAAAATCTATGTTGAATCCAAATTTTATTTTTAAAATTTTATACAAAATATATTATTTTATTATCAAATTAAATTGAAGAAATAATTTACTTAATCAAACCAATTTATTTTTAAAATTTTTATACAAAATATATTATTTTATTATCAAATTAAATTGAAGAAATAATTTACTTAATCAAACCAATTTATTTTTTCAAATTAAATTAATTAGACCATGTATTTAATTAAATAAATTTTGTCAAATAAAATTGACAAAACAATTCAAATTGTATTAGTCTCAATCATTCCGCCAATTAAATGTAAATTTTTAATTTGGAGAGCAAGAGCTTATTCTTGTATAAGTTTTATTTTGGTGAAATCTTATAAAAATACTCAATGTGAAATGAGGTGATTTATATGAATTCTTCACTCGATTGAGATTATTATAAATTTGATACATGATTAAAGATTTCTAATATATTTTAACATCATATCCTCTATTGTTCTTTATCTAAATTCTTCATTTATGCATTACTAATTTCATAATTTATCTATTATTATTATTATTATTATTGTTGTTGTTGTTGTAGTAATGGACGAACAGAAACAAATAAAGTTTGCAGAAATGAAAAATATATTTGTCTTCCCTATATAAATAAAATGTATGGATTTATTTTATAAAAAATAAAAATAAAATTTTAATTATTTTGATAGACATAAAATAAAATTTTGTTTTAAAGTAATCAGTTTATAGAATTTGTGCCTTATTATGCAAACATGTAAATCAATGACCGGACCCATTTATAATTTACATATACGTGCATGTCTCAATTCAAACTTAATTTAAAATTAATTTTATTGAAAATTAAGAATATAAATATTATATATATATATATATATATATATATATATATATATATATATATATATATATATATATAGGGAAGGGATAAAAAAAAGAATGCTAAATGTAGAGAGAATGAAGAAACAATCTCATCCATTCAAATTATGCAATCTGACGGCTGATCTTTTCCCCATATATTTGAATTAATTATCAGCGAAAAGGTTACAATTGTCATAATATATTCTTAGGTATCCAAATATATCTTGATATATTATGGCAAGATTTGATTATTTCCTTAATTTTAGCTAGGTATAACTCTTTATGTAGTGATTAAATTTTCTTCAACATTTTCGTATCTTCCTCAACCCAGCCTCACGCCATTATCGTCAGCAATTGAAGAAAAACATTTTCTTCACCATTTTCGTATTTTCCTTATTCGCACAACTTGAAAGTTTATTCAGTTTAATATGTGAAATTATTCAGATTAGTTAAATGTTAATTCAACAGAGTCTGTATTTCATATTTTACGTTATTTATGGTTTTTTTTTCACAATTATTTTATATACTCGAATTCATGAATTCATCCAAATTTTTTATTTGTTCAAATTATTTTAATGTGTATTCAAAAATTAATATTATGTGAATAAATAATAGAATCTTCACCTAATTTATATTTTATTAGTCCAATAATTAATTATTCATAATTTAACTCTTAATTGCTTAAATAAAATTAGTAATTCATGTAGCATTTTATTTTTTTCATTATTTCAAAACCTGTACATATTAATTTGGTTCTTTGTGTGATAATAAATAATTATATTGTATTTGAATATTGTTCAAAACGTACCCAAATAAGAATTATATTTTTGCGAATAGGGATACTAATTTGCAGAAAAACGTAACTGTTACTCATAAATTGTGAGTAAAGAAAATATTTTGTTGAATAAAGTAACGTTATTCATGAATATATCGTATTCGAATATTGTTCATGACGTACTGAATACAAATCATATTTATGCGAATAAGGATAATAGTTTTCTGAATAATTTATATGATACTCATAAATTGTGAATAAGGAAACTATTTTGTTGAATAAAGTAGCATTTTTCATGAATAAATCGTATTTGAATATTGTTCAAAATTTACCGAATAAACATCATATTTATGTGAATAAGGAATCAATCGCCTACAAATGTGTAAATATGGACGAAAACATCACATAAGCTAATTGCATAATTCACTAAAATTATAGTGAATAATATTGAAAATTCATCGAATACCACTTTGTTATAAACCGAATAAGTAAAACAAGAAACTGAATAAATTAACTAATACTCAATGAATACAGTATAGTGAATATGTCACTATAAGATTTCGAATAAAAATACAAATTCAACCCATGAGAACTTCAAAATAAGCAAATCAGAACACTGGATTTGCACGCCTTCGCAAGCCCATGAGAAAATTGTCCAAAAGCTCTTCGTTTTTCGGCTAGATATCGGCATATAATTGAAATTCAGCCACAAATCGAACGAATCGGCGAGACCTAGAAATTTGGGGGTTCAAGTAATGTGAACCCGATGAACAACGTTGGGGACGACGAAGACGTCGTCGGGAACCCCCGCAGAGAGAGGCGCGCAGAGGAGCCACGCACGGCGCAATCGTAGGTGAATATAACTTATTCAAGAGCATTCAAAAAGGCTCAAACCTTCAATCTCTTAGTTCATCAATTTTCACTATACAATAATTTTCCATGAATTACAAAGCACCGAACATTGATAGAGCAACTTTCTAGAATTCCCTAATACAAATCATCAAATTGAAGGCTCACTTGTAAAACATCAAATTAATGTTTAATGTCTCTAAAATTTTGGAATAACTATCAATTTATAAACAAATGCGTAATATCCAAACTGAGAAAATATTTAACAAATATCCTGATCTTTTTCAAAGGACCCCTAATTGAAGAGCAAACCTAGGTGACGACCCTCTTTCTCGATTGTTGAGGGGGCGATGGCTTACTGCTGCTTTTCACAATGTGTGTGTGTGTGTCTGAGAGAGAGAGAGAGATAGAGGTGGCTAGGGCACGGCGGCGGTGATCGTCCTGTGGCGGCAGAGTGAAGGCGATGAACCTGGCGGCGGCGTCCATCTTCTCCGAAAAGAGGGAGCGGCGCCATGTGCGTGTGTGTAACTGTGTGTGCTGGTGTGTGTAGGTTTTCGTGAATGAACTAAAAAATGGTGGGTGGTTCATGGGTGAGTAGAAACCTATAATTACGGGAGTAAATTTAGGAATGAGAGTTTCTGAATAAATGTCAAATACAGAATTGCCCTTGAACGAATTTTCCAGCAATAAAAAGGTAAATATTTCAAATTTTAAAATATTAAAACTTACAAATCTAATCGTTCATCACCACTAAATCAGTGGTTAGGATTTATTCTTTAATCTTTAGACTAAGGGGATTCTTTATAGATCCCCACCCTATATATATATATATATAGATATTATATTCATATAATATAATATATTGCAACATATACATATAATATGTACGCTATTGAGAAATATAAAATTAATAACAAATATACATCTAATCACTAACATTCAATTAAAATAATTTATTGTATATAGATTATAATTTTTTTTTCTTATCAAACATGTAAATCTAATTTTTATCTAGAAAAAATAAATAATAAAATTTATTAATTTAGATTATATGTAATGTTAATATTATTATTATATATATATATATATATATTTATTATTAATTATATTTATTATGATTAATGAATCTTTATATAGAATGTAATAGTTAATTAATTAATAAATGATGAAGATTATATATGGTAAATTTTGAAATGGTGAGATTTTAGATATGCCACATAGGTTAAGGCTTAATCCTATTATATAATAACAAATGCGTAATATCCAAACTGAGAAAATATTTAACAAATATCCTGATCTTTTTCAAAGGACCCCTAATTGAAGAGCAAACCTAGGTGACGACCCTCTTTCTCGATTGTTGAGGGGGCGATGGCTTACTGCTGCTTTTCACAATGTGTGTGTGTGTGTCTGAGAGAGAGAGAGAGAGAGAGGTGGCTAGGGCACGGCGGTGGTGATCGTCCTGTGGCGGCAGAGTGAAGGCGATGAACCTGGCGGCGGCGTCCATCTTCTCCGAAAAGAGGGAGCGGCGCCATGTGCGTGTGTGTAACTGTGTGTGCTGGTGTGTGTAGGTTTTCGTGAATGAACTAAAAAATGGTGGGTGGTTCATGGGTGAGTAGAAACCTATAATTACGGGAGTAAATTTAGGAATGAGAGTTTCTGAATAAATGTCAAATACAGAATTGCCCTTGAACGAATTTTCCAGCAATAAAAAGGTAAATATTTCAAATTTTAAAATATTAAAACTTACAAATCTAATCGTTCATCACCACTAAATCAGTGGTTAGGATTTATTCTTTAATCTTTAGACTAAGGGGATTCTTTATAGATCCCCACCCTATATATATATATATATAGATATTATATTCATATAATATAATATATTGCAACATATACATATAATATGTACGCGATTGAGAAATATAAAATTAATAACAAATATACATCTAATCACTAACATTCAATTAAAATAATTTATTGTATATAGATTATAATTTTTTTTTCTTATCAAACATGTAAATCTAATTTTTATCTAGAAAAAATAAATAATAAAATTTATTAATTTAGATTATATGTAATGTTAATATTATTATTATATATATATATATATATATATATTTATTATTAATTATATTTATTATGATTAATGAATCTTTATATAGAATGTAATAGTTAATTAATTAATAAATGATGAAGATTATATATGGTAAATTTTGAAATGGTGAGATTTTAGATATGCCACATAGGTTAAGGCTTAATCCTATTATATAATAGATAAGGAAAATTAATAAGGACAAGTGGACAAGTGGATAATTCTTAGTATAAATATAAGAATTATAAATAAGAATCTTGAATTGATTAGTGATTCACTGATCTAATCTAAGATGAGTGGTAAGAATCTATGATTCGTAGTAAGAATCTGAATTTGATTAGTGATTCAAAGATTCTTAGAATTATAACATAAGAATCTTGATTTGATTAGTGATTCACACATCTAATCTAAGATTCTTAGTAAGAATATAAGATTATTAGAATAAGAATTATAACATTAGAATCTTCAATTGATTAGTGATTCACTAGTAATAATCTAACATTCTTAGTAAGAATCTTAGTTTGATTAGTGATTCACTAGTAAGAATCCAAGATTCCTACTAGTGAATCTAAAATTCTTAATAAGAATTTTGATTTGATTAGTGATTCACTAGTAAGAATCTAATATTCTTAGTAAGATTTTTAGAATTATAACATAAGAATCTTGATTTGATTAGTGATTCACTAGATAGAATTTAAGATTCTTAGTAAGAATCTTGATTTGATTAGTGATTCACTTATCTAATCTAAGATTCTTAATAAGAATTGAAGATTCTTAATTAAAATCTTTAATTGATTAGTGATTCACTAGTAAGAATCTCATATTTTTTATAAGAATCTTAATTTGATTAGTGATTCACTAGTAAGAATTTAACATTCCCAGTAAGAATCTTAGAATCTTAGTAAAAATCTTGATTTGATTAGTGATTCACTCATCTAATCTAAGATTCTTAGTATGAATCTTAGAATCTTAGTAAGAATCTTAATTTGATTAGTGATTTACTCATCTAATCTAAGATTCTTAGTAAGAATCTTATAATTATAACATAAGAACCTTGATTTGATTATTGATTCACTCATCTAATCTAAGATTCTTAATAAGAATCTTAGAATTATAACATAAGAATCTTGAATTGATTAGTGATTTAATTCTTACTAGTGAATCAAAAATTCTTAATAATAATTTTGATTTGATTAGGTATCTAATATTCTTAGTAAGATTCTTAGAATTGTAACACAAGAATCATGATTTGATTAGTGATTTACTAGTTAAAATTTAAGATTCTTAGTAAAAATCTAAGATTCTTAGTGTAACACCCCGCAGTTTCTTTATTACTCATATTTTTAAGTTCGCTATTAAGAGTATTGAGATACTGGCATTAGCTTATTAAAGATGAGATGATTTATTTTTTTTAGATTGAGATGTGAGTATTTTAGAAGCTGATGATAGAACTAGTGGGTGAGTCTTTAATAGAATGAGTTTTTTTAGAGATGCTGATTAAATTGAGGAGAGGATGTAGTTTCTGTTTCCAATAAAGAAAGCTTAATTGTTTTTTTAGATGAATTATAGTGTTAAGTTAAGAGGATACCTGGCTAGAGATAGATCCGAGGTGAGTGAGACTTACTATAGAGATAGAGTCGAACTCGCGAGACGAGTAAATTGATGTGAAACCTTGACTGATTTTGATGTGACAATTGTGTGAGATTAATTGTTTGATTGTTATGTGACTTAATTGATACGTGTGCAGTTATGATTGAGTGATTATGATTTTCTTGAGATTTATAGCACGAGATATTTATTTTGAAATTTTTTTAACGAACAAGAATTATTTTTTAATCGGGAAGCAGTAAAATACCAATATATGTATATTACGAATTTTTCTAGCAGTATTTCTCAAGATTTATTTTCTTGAGACTATGTGAAGTTGATTGAGTAAGTGCACTAATTTTTAGTGTTATTATTTTTATTTTGGCCATATAAGTGTATAGAGTATAGTTTCTATTAATGAGTGATTTTACATGATTTATTTTCACTACACACATTGCGACTCTCACAACTATTATTTTAATATTTACACCATGTGATTAATTATCAAGTGGCAAGTGGATTAGATGGCTTTTAATGAGCATTAATTATGTGTTGATGGTTTAGGGGACAAAGCATTTAATGCTAATATTCTTAGATCTAAAGGATCAAAACAAAATTCTCTCTCTCACTCCCCCACCCTCTCCCTCACGCCACTCTCTCTCTCTCTTTCTCTCATCTCTTTCTTTCTCCCTCCATGAATCACCATTAGTGAAACTAATTTATGCTTAATTGTTCTAATTTTAGGGGTTTGCATGTGCATATTTTAAGTTAAATCTTCTGGAAATTGGTGCGTTTTATGGTTTGTTTTATGCATTGCAGGAGATTTAGGTTTTATAGATGGAAGAGTGCAATTTTGGAGATTTTTGTTTAATAATGATGTTTTTAGGACAGCTCTGACTAGCAGAGTCAGAGCCGAAATTTCCAGAGCTGAACTTCCCTATGCATAGCTAAATCAGCAGAGCTGAACTCGACAGAGCTGACTTCCAACTCTGTCATGACCACCAGAGCTGACTTCCAGCTCTGACTACCTTTCCAGAGCAGATGCACCAGAGTTCGCTTTCCAGAGCAGAGTTACTCTCGCCAGAGCTAAATTTTCAGAGCTGACTTCCAGTTCTGCCATGATCGCCAAAGTAATTTGACAGAGCAGAGCTAAAGATCGACAGAGTCAACCTATGCAGAGCTGACTTTTCAGCTCTGCACTTTTTCAGAGCTCGCTAATGCAGAGCTGACTTTCAGCTCTGCACTGCCCTTTCCAGAGCTGAACATGCAGAGTAGCCAATTTCTCGCCAGAGTTGAAGATAACTTGCAGAGCACGATTTTGTTGGAGTTACCTTTGAATGCACAATTCTATTTCCTTAAGAGTCCAGCTTTGCAAGGCAAGTTTGAGGATGATTAGGGTTTGAATTGAAGTCTATAAATAGGGCATCGTTATTAATTGAAAAATAATCCTTCCGTGCCCTAATCTTTAGTTTCCAGCGCTAGGCAGCCAAAGCTTAGGTTTATTGCTTTCTTAGTTTTAGTTTCGATTTTTGTTCTAGTTAGTTTATTATAGTTCTTTCAATTCATGTTTTAGATTAGTTCTTTGTTTAGAGTTGTAATTACGTGACAGATTACTTCTCAAGACGGTTTTACGGTATTTCTTTAATTAAGTTTATTTATTTGTTTTACTTGCTTTCTTTAAATTACGCACTTTTAATTATGCAATTTAGTTTATGTTTTTTAATGCTTTCCTTTAAATTATGCAATTTAGTTTTATGCTCATTAGATTAGAAGCTTTTAAATTACAAGTATTTAAATTCCTAGTTAGTATTTAAATTCCAAGTTCTTTTACTTTTATGTGTTTAATTTTGCCTAGGGTTTTAATAGTTTTTCGCCTAGATAATTTTAAGATTAAAGTTCTAGTTAAGTTAATTCACGTTAATTTACTTTCCATGTTTTAGTTTAATAATCAAGTTTAATGTTTTCGTGTGACATAATTAATTGCCCTTTAAGATCTTCCTTGAGAGATGACACTGGGTCAATTTACCATCGCTAGGATGTCCTTGTTCTATTGCAAGTCAAACTAGAGGTGTGTCTAGGTTGAGTTAGAAACCTTCAAGCTTTCTAAATCAATTCTATGTGAGTAACCTCCTTTGAATCAAGCCCTAAAACACATTATACACTTGAATCAAGAGATCTTGGAAGGATTTGAGCTTGAAGTCTAGAGTGAAGAAATTTACTTCTCTTAAAATTTTTGAGTAAGTGTTAGATATACACTTGTATGCATGATTGAAGCAAGAAAAACACCTCTCTCTTTCTTCTCTAAATTTTCGAAAAAATGGGGTATTCCCCTTCAAAAAAAAATGCTCTTCCTTTTCTTAAATTGGAGTGAGATTCATGCTTATTGATGTATATTGAGATGATTTGGACTTCGTTTACTATCTTGATTTGATTAGTGATTCAATAATCTAATCTAAAATTCTTAGTAAGAATCTAAGATTCTTAGTAAGAATCTCAATTTGACTAGTGATTCACTCATCTAATCTAAGATTCTTAGTAAAAATCTTAGAATTATAACATAAGAATCTTGATTTGATTAGTGATTCACTGGTAAGAATCTAACATTCTTAGTAAGAATTTAAGATTCTTAATAAGAATCTTAGTTTGATTAGTGATTGACTTAGTAAGAATCTTAGAAAAAAAATTTGACTCCTAAATATGTTGAAAGTTAATGAAATTAAAAGTGAAATATAGAAGATTGTGCATAAGTTACAATATAAAGTTTTAAACAATCAAATTTTAAGTAATTGTTATTTTTATATGAAGGGATTAGAAACATTTGTTCTAAAACGAAAATTTACAAATTAAATAACAACTTAAATTTAAGAACCCACTAGATCGTTAACAAACATTTAACTTCAATTTGAAAATTAGTAATGCATTTCGATGATATCAAATTTTTTAAGAATCCACTTTTCGATAAGTTCAAGTTAGATTAGTTATAATCGAATTGAGAATATGACAATTTAAATTTGATTAGTGATATGAGAATTCAAGTTAGATTAGTGAAAATCGAATTGGAGAAATATGAGAATTCAACTTAGATTAGTGAAAATCGAATTGAGGATATAAGAATTCAAGTTAGATTAGTGAAAATCGAATTGGGGATATGAGAATTCAAGTTATATTAGTGACAATAGAATTGGGGATTTGAGAATTTAAAGTTAGATTGGTGAAAATCGAATGGGGAATATGAGAATTCAACTTATATTAGTGAAAATCGAATCGGGGATATGGGTTTTCAACTTAGATTAGTGACAATCGAATTGGGAATATGAGAATTCAAGTTAGATTAGTGATAATCGAATGGGGGATATGAGAATTCAAGTTAGATTAGTGAAAATCGATTTGGGGATATGAGAATTCAAGCTAGATTAGTGAAAATCGAATTGGGGATATGAGAATTCAAGCTAGATTAGTGAAAATCGAATTGGAGATTTGAGAATTTAAAGTTGGATTAGTGATAATCGAACGGGGAATATGAGAATTCAACTTAGATTGTTTAGATTTTTTTTATGTATATAATTTACACATCACCTTCTTTATTTTAGGGGTAATTGCCCCTAAATACATTATCTTTTTCCATTTTCTGGAATTGTACATCGCATTTGAAATCCGCCTCATAATACATCACCTTTCATTTTTTTTATGAAATTGCACATGGTCAGTCAACCACCAAACGTGAAAATGATGTCGAAGCCGGAAACGCCACATATACACGCCGACGAAAAAAATTAATTGATGTGGTACCCATGTAAAAAATTACAATATTTTTTTTTTTGCTATTAAATTCGAATTTCCAATATTTTAGGCTAAACCCACTAACTTCCCTTAATTCAAAATATGCCCCTATCATAGTACACGACTCTAGCGTAACGTGTAATATTATTAATTCAAAATCCATTGTAAAAATATGCACACTTGAAAATGACAATTCTCAGTATTAGGCGTTCTTGAGTAATATAAATCTCATGCTTTCAGTCTTCCTACTATTATTCCACAAACATCTCACGAATAATCATTGTTGTCTTGAAGAAAGAAATTAAGGTCATCTTCATCACCAGTTATATAACTCATTCGTCTTTGTTTCTTCCGATTTTCTTACACCAAGTTCTAATTTCTATTATCTATATTCACCAATTATTTTTTATGTACCAAAAAAATATTTGAAAAAAATAAAAAAGTACAAAGACAACTACAATATGGACAAAACAATAAAACTAATTAAATTCTCTTTAATTTTGAATCAAAATTTTTAAATAAATTAATTTTTTATGTATTTAATTATTGCATTTGTCGAAATATATAGCAAAACTCGTTTTATTTTGTACACATTTTGTCATTTGCCAAAATGTGTAATGCGCTGGAGTCGTGTAATGCGCTGGAGTCGTGTACTATGATGTGGGCATATTTTTAATTAAGGGAAATTAGTGTGTTTAGCCTGAAATATTGGAAATTCAAATTTAATAGTAAAAGATAAAAAAAATGTTGTAATTTCCTACATGGCTGCCACATCAATTATTATTATTTTTTTCCAGCATATATATGTGGCGTTTCCGGCTTCCATATTATTTTCACGTTTGATGGTTAACTGACCATGTGCAATTTTAGAAAAAAAAAAAATGAAAGGTGATGTATTATTCTAAGGCGGATTTCAAAGGTGATGTGCAATTCCAAAAAATGAAGAAAGGTAATGTATTTAGGGGCAATTACCCCTTTATTTTACTTTGAACTTTACTCATTTTCAACTTATTTTGACAAATTAATTTGTTTTGACTTATTAACTTAAAATTATTTTAATATTAACTAATTTAAATAAATGACTAATTAATTCAACTAAAATAGATTATTGTATTATCATCATAAGTCATCATGCCTTAATTCATTTATTTATTAGATCATTTAATTATAAACTATCAAATATATCATTCTAATGCGGTCGTTTTATAATGTGTTAATAGGCAAAAATGCCCCATTTCTTATTCATATTTTGAAAAATGCCTACCCTTATCATGCAAAGCAATTCATGCCCTAAATTACTAAATAACCCTTAAGTGGGTCAACATCAAACTTAATCATTTTGATCTTCTTACACATTCTTACACATTTTTGAGTTTCAATGCATTTTTTTACAATAATTTGTGATGTTGACCGAAATTCATGGTTTTGAGTGCATGCAATAATTTTTTTTACACTGTATATATATATATAGTGTTCATATCTTTAAATTGTAAATATTATCGACCGGACACTAATTAACACTTAAACAATATATTAAATTAAATTCAGCAAAATAGTAAAAATTAATATAAAGACACAAATAGATAAAATAGAAAATTTTATGTCGATATAACTTCTGTCCGGCCGGTGAAGTGGCCGGAAAAATGTGTCCGACCGGGTACATTTCAGGTAAACAATTACCCGGCCGGACACATTTTTCCTTGAAAATTACCGGCCGGATAGATTATATTTAGGCATAAAATATTCTATTTTATTCAATTTCATTAAAAAAAAAAAAAAACTGTCAAGAAGCTAATAATATATATGCATGTGTATCTATCTTAAATTTTTTATTTTTTTCCCTTTAATATCTTAATTTCAATACATATATTCTTTGAAATTATTTGTGTATATATATATATATATATATATATTGTGTTATTCTTGAATGTTGATATATATCGTGTTAATTAATCCATATATTTAAATTTAAAATATATATATATATACTCAAAATTTAAAATTTAAAATATATATATCGTGTTAATTAATGCATGCTTGTTACCCAAAAAAATCATGCATGTTACCAAAAAACTTATGCAAGAACCGATACATAAAGGACCAAAATATCTTTTTAAAAATTGATTCTCTTTTGATAGACATAAAGCCTATTGTATCGGCTTCAATCACTTATTTTTAGTCCATATATCTTATCTCTATTTAACACTATATTTACCTTCCTTCTTTTTTTTACTCACCAATATACACATATCGGCTTCAATCACTTTTTTTTACTCACCGAGAGAGTTCAAAATTGAAGAACGTCGGACACAAGCTTCTTCATCATCCATGGCATCTTCTTCACAGGTTTTGATTTTTAATTTTCATGAAATTGAATAGAATAGAAAATTCTATGCTAAAAAATGATCGGTCCGGCCGGTGAAGTGGCCGGATAAATCGGTCTGGCCGTGTACATTATTTAAATGAAACATACGGCCGGATTGATTTTTCCGGGAACTTCACCGGCCGTACCGATCGTTTTTAGCATAAAATATTCCATTTTTATTAGTTGTATGTTTATATTAATTATTAGTAATTTAGTGAATTTAATTTAATTATATTGTTTAAGTAATAATTATTGAATTATTATTGCGAGTTTTGCTGGGTATTACATTGCATTGTTTATGTGTGTTTTGTGCAATTTAATAAAATAAAGTATTTTATGCCTATAGAGCAACTATCCGGCCGGTACTATGCCCGGAATAATGCGTCCGGCCGGAACAGTTTCAATCTGAAATGTACCCGGCCGGATACATTTTACCGGGCACTTCACCGGCCGGATAGTTGTTCTTTAGGCATAAAATACTTTATTAAATCTATCTGTATGTTTATATTAATTATTACTATTTTCCTGAATTTAATTTAATTATAATTGTTTAATTATTAATTATTGAAACTGTTATTGCTTGGTATTAATTAAATTGCATTTTTTTAATATTTTACTGAATTTAATTAAATTGTTTGGTATTAATTGCAGTTTAATATTTTACTGAATTTAATATTAAATTGCTGAATTTTATTGAATTTAATATTAAATTGCTGAATTTTACTGAATTTAATTGCAGTTTAATATTACTGAATTTTACTGAATATTTTAATATTTTAATATTACTCGAATTACTGAATTTTACTGAATTTTAATATTAAATTGCTGAATTACTTGAATTTTACGGAATTTAATATTAAATTGCTGAATTTAATTGCAGTTTAATATTACTGAATTTTACTGAATTTTACTGAATTTAATTACTGAATTTTACTGAATTTAATTGCAGTTTAATATTTTACTGAATTTTACTGAATTTAATATTAAATTGCAGTTTAATTAAATTGCTTGGTATTGCTTGGTATTAATTAAATTGTAGTTTTTAAATTATGCCTACTTGTATTATTTTTTAATATTTTACTGAATTTAATATGGCTTTCATTTTGTAAATGAATAGGCGAATGTCCCATATCTTCGTCGCGACACTATTGACCAGACGGAGGTTGCTATCAGCACATACTATAAGAATTCGTTATTTCCGGAGCTGGTTGAAACTTTAAATGTGGTCGGCGAACAGTGCAATGAAGGGTTATTGGAAAGATTTAGAGCATCATGTTTTGGGCATTTCACTGATTGGAGGCCCGGCCCGAAGAGCAATAGAGCATTACACCAGATTGTATCGAGGCAGATTGTGTCAGAAGCCGATGAGATGTGCTTCTTTCTGTGCGGAGCACGAGTCAGATTTTCCCCTGCGGACTACGCATTAGTGACTGGGCTCAATTTCGGGGGATCGATGTTCGATGCGACATTACAGCACGACTGCAGTCGCGTGGAGGCATACCGACGATTCTGCGCCGGGCGAACCATGACCATACAGGCGCTCATCAAACTCGTGTGCAATTTGGATCGTCGAGTGGATGATGAGGATGGGAGCCTGTACCTTCGTGATGTCCTCGTGTGTGTGGCTCACACCCTTGTTCTTGGGTTGGATGCGCGGGTACAGCCGTGGCTTTGGGTGTTGGTGGATGATCTGGCTGCATTTGATAGATTCCCCTGGGGCGCGTATTCGTATAAGATGTTATGCCATTATACGACAGATGTAGGAACCGGCGAGAAGTATCACTTCTACGGTCCTTCGTGGGCTTTATATGTCTGGGCATTGGAGCGCGTCCCGGGCTTCGGACACATGGTCGCAGCATCTAGCGGTGATCCGACAGCGCACCCTCGATGTTTGAGATGGACTTTCAGGGAAAAGCCCAAACTTCACGGTTTGCGAGATCTATTTGAGGGACAGGTAATCAGTTATTTCAGATGTAGTGTTTCACCGTTACTGGTTTTTTTTATGTTCTAAAATATTATCTATGTTGCTTTCTAGGGTGGTGTCCTGCCCCTGGAGCCCGATGAGCTCGATCTGTCGAGTCACTACTTCATATCAGCGCTGACACCGGGCGAACTCTCGGTGAGCTTCAGGCCCCCCGACAACCCATTAGCTCGGGGTGTCCAATTTCCACAGCACACCGGAGCCCGTGTTGTGGAGGAGCGCGGGGACGAGGAGGATGCACCTCGTATGACTCGCAGTCACAGTGTTCGGGGCCCTGTGAGGGATGCTCGACCCCACGAGCCGGCTCGTCATTCAGTAGATCCGGGAAAGCGCCCAGCGCCGCATACTTCTTCATCGTCGAGCGGATCTCGGCCTGTATCCAGTCCCAGCGAGGGTGAGGTGGACCGTAAGTGGGTGAAGAAGACGATCCGTCAGGATATTAAGAAGGCCTTCGGCAAATTCCTGGATAAACTGAAGGGCAAGGGCAAAAAGGATAGGTGCAAGAAGAGCAAATATTTTCGAGGGTCCGTCTAACTTTCAGAGATCGCTTTGGGTTAATAGCCGAATGCCACGTCCAGTGACACAAAAGTGGTGTGACCATTATGAGAAGTGGGTTGATAGATGTCGAGCGGGTAGGGGTAGTGAGGTGTATATCAAGGCCAGTGGTGCCCCGCGGGAGTACGACTACTTCGCGCGGGTGGAGAATGTCAGCCAGGAATTCACAACTGGGGTAAATAATCTATTGATTTTAACATTGTTAAATTATTTTCTACTAACTTTCTGATTTTAACTTTGTTGCAGGATATTGACTTGCATTTTTTGACCTTGAGAAATAGACTTAGAGATTCCCTGGATTTACTTGATGACGTAAATATGAATAACACAGTCATAGTAGACACGGATTGGTTTGTAAGTAAACTTTCATTATTTATATGTTTTCGTTGGTCAGGGTATAAATTATTAATTACTTATTTGATCTGCAGATATACCTCAAGAAAGAGTGGGACGCTCTACTGGAGAAGTGGGCAGGAAGTGAGTTTACTCCAGCGGAGTTTCATATATTGACGCATACAGCAATAGCTTCAGATTGGGAGCCTGAGATAGACTGGATCTCCGCTGTACGTGGAAAAGCACTTCCGGGCCATGAACTTGCACCTGGTCAAATAGGATAGATGGATGCCACACAGGTAATGATTAAACAATTATCTGTCATTAGTCATTTGTGATTTTATCGTTGTTTCTTATCAATTGTGTGAAATTTGTCATAGGTTCTCATGCCAGTCATAATTGGCCACCATTTTATCCTATGTCGGATTCGGTTAGGAGAAGCCGTTTGCGAGGTCTATGACCCAGTATTCCACAATCTTAGTGCTCAACATCAAAGTGCTCGATGTGCTGAACTACTACCTTTACTGAGATTGTTGTCAGTTGTCCTTCAGTTGTCGAGGTGGCTAGAAGACACATCCATTGATGCTGCAGTGGCAAATGAGAGGTGGCCAGTTATGACGGCGGAGTTTGCGCCAGCGGAGGTTCAGTTTCAGCAGTAGGACGCTGTCAGCTGCGGGCCTTTCATCTGCATGTATGCTGAACGACTGGTATCTGGCTCTCCATCCATTGAGTGGGGGTAATAGCAACGTGAGGGCATATAGGAGCAAGATTGCTAGATCTATATTTTTGTTGTGTGAAACTTGGAATAACCGACGCACTAGACTTGGTATTACATAGTGTTGTATATTGTTACATTCATGTGTGGTTCTATTTGGTTATTCAACGAACTTTATTTTCAGTTAATCATTTCAGCTTATCGAGTAACAAGATAGTGCTCAATCAATATCATTAACTGTTACAACACACAAATACAAACTACTATTCCCTGGGCTCAGTCGCCCTGCCAGCGCACGTTCTCTTGCTGTGTCCTTCTTTATGGCAGATGTTGCACTTCTTTGGTTTACGACGCCTGATACTAGAAGAATCATCTGCTTGTGTGATGTTGCCTTCACCACCACCTCGATGTCTACCTTCTTTTGGGCGCCCCGATTGACCTTTTACAATCAGAGGTAATACAACCTGCTCAGCGATGTGCTCGGGAACCAACCACTGGTGTCTCGGAGGGAGATTATTAACTTCGCGAGAGTAAGTATCGATAAGAAAATCATTCGTGTAGTACGAGTCTACTTACTCCGCGATCGTATCACTGGCCTCACTGTAAAAACAAACAAACTCCGACAGTAATCAATATAACGAACATTAGAACATATTTACATTTCAATGAACCCGACAGTAATCATTTCATGCTCGTACCTTATTGCAGCGATTAAATGAGAACATGGCAGTTGGTTGGACTTCAATAGCTACCCTTTTACCGGCCTCAGCAGTCAAGCCTTCCTCGTTTTATTGTGCAGCCCTTAGTCGCTCGCTGAACAATTTCTCAATAACAAGTCTGATTGCCTCTAACATCGAGCAGATAGGAAGTCTTCTTGCCCACAACAATCTGGAATTAAAAGCTTCAGCAGCATTTGATGTCATAAAATTGTAGCGTCGCACAGGCATAGGACACATCGAACGAGCCCACTTTTCCGGCCCAATCCCCATTAGTTTATCGTACGTGGCTCTCTTCATAACCTTCAGGGCGTTCATAGCCCTAGTGAAGTCGGACTTCTCGTACGCAAATGCAGCTTGTCGATACACCTCGACCATTGCCTTACCGTAATGCTTCAGGTTATTTTGCAAATGGTAGTAGCATAGGCCGTGGGTGGCATTTGGTAACTCATTCCTGATAGCATTGGCAATGGAGATATGTTGATCAGAGACAATCAAAAGTGGATTGGCTTGGCCATAAACACGTTGAATGCGTGACATGAAATAAGTCCACGATTCATCGTTCTCTTTCGGGCCAACACCATGCGCGAGTGGGAACAAACTCTCGTTGCCGTCCTTCGTCACTGCAACAAACAAAATACCCCTATTCTTACCCTTCAAGTGTGTGCCGTCGACGACAATCACTGGCCGTAAGCTGAACATGAAAGGGGTAGCCGAAGCTGCAAGAGCAACAAATAAGTGCTTGAATCGGCCATCATCGTCAACTTTCCACTCCACCATCGAACCGGGATTCGATTGTCTCAACACGTATAAGTACTTGGGCAGCATCTCGAAGGACTGATCATGTCGACCATAAACCATCTCAGTCGCTCGATTACGGGCTCGCAATGCAACATCGTACTTGATCTGTACGCCAAACTCACGTCGCAGCTCCAGCTGGATGGCCTTCGGCTTCAAGATCTCGCAATCGTCGTGTATTTTATGTGCTAAGTATGCTGCAACGACTTTTGCGGGGGCCTTTATTCGCCCTACGCGCCCTAGATCACCGTCGCATGAGTGCTCATTGGTGAACTTATACACTCCCCAAATGGCTCTATCTTGAGACGATGCATGGAGCTTGAAGGGGCACGTATCTGAATGCTTGCATTTGTAGTAAATTCGTCTGCTGTCAGATTTGGTGACAGAAGATTCCTTGCCCTGCTTCATGTTCCACAGACCGATTGCAACGATCAGATCATCTTTGCTATTGAAATACATATTCTTTGACAACTCCCGAGGCAGTAGCTGATAATCTTCAATATCCACAAGTGCCGCTGCAGCGTCCAACGGGATAACCGGAACTAACCAATTAGTTAGTTCATCTGCTCCAGGAACCTGTTCGTCATCATCGTCATCGATCTGCAAATTCTGCCAACCTGCATATTCAATCCCCGCCCTTCTCACGTTCTCTGTCTCCGACAAGTCTTCAGAGGCGCTTGTATCAGTCTCGGCTTCAGATGATGGAACATAATCTTCATCTACATTACCAGCATTCTCCACAAACTGAGGCTCGTACGTATATTGATCATCAGCTGGACCCCAACAACGATCGGTTGTTAGGTGATCGTAATCGTACGGATTTGGCTCATCCCATGAAGGCCAACCCGTTGACTGATCATTACCCCAAGTGACCGACGGTTCACCAATTTCTTGTGCCGGTGAATCTCCGGCTCCAACTGATAGGTCTAAATAAGCATATCTTTGGATTGCTTCCAATCCGTCCCCACCTTCGAATATTGCACTGGATTCACCTCCATACCCAGAAGATTGAGGGACTTCGAACGAAGGAACATACACTCCTCCACTATAATCGTCTTCGACAACATAAATCTCAGGAAAATGTGGCTGGGACACCAGCAACTGAAGCAAATCATTGTCATCGGCAAGAATATTTTTACTGTATACCATGCCATTTAATCTCTTCGTCAAATAATACAAGCTGTAATTAGTGCTCAATGAATTCTCCAACATCAGGTGATTTATCATGTACACCGTAGTGGCCATTGTGTCTCCAAAAATATGCAAACTCTTAGAAGAGCCGCCGATGTACTCATAACCATTGAAGGCACCTCCATAATTAACCACAAAGTATCTCCCATATTCATTCATCTACAGAAAAAATCATAAATAAATAAATATATGATGTAAAGGGAATAAAATATTAAATTCAGTAAAATTCAGTATAATATTAAACTGCAATTAAATTCAGTAAAATTCAGTAATTAAATTCAGTAAAATTCAGTAATTAAATTCAGTAAAATATTACAATTCAGTAAAATTCAGTAATATTAAACTGCAATTAAATTCAGTAAAATTCAGCAATTTAATATTAAATTCCGTAAAATTCAAGTAATTCAACAATTTAATATTAAAATTCAGTAATTCGAGTAATATTAAAATATTAAAATATTAAAATATTCAGTAAAATTCAGTAATATTAAACTGCAATTAAATTCAGTAAAATTCAGCAATTTAATATTAAATTCAGTAAAATTCGGTAAAATTCAGCAATTTAATATTAAATTTAGTAAAATATTAAACTGCAATTAATACCAAGAAATTTAATTAAATTCAGTAAAATATTAAAAAAATGCAATTTAATTAATACCAAGCAATAACAGTTTTAATAATTAATAATTAAACAATTATAATTAAATTAAATTCAGTAAAATAGTAATAATTAATATAAACATACAGATAGATTTAATAAAGTATTTAATGCCTAAAGAACAACTATCCGGCCGGTGAAGTGCCCGGTAAAATGTATCCGGCCGGGTACATTTCAGATTGAAACTGTTCCGGCCGGACGCATTATTCCGGGCATAGTACCGGCCGGATAGTTTCTCTATAGGCATAAAATACTTTATTTTATTAAATTGCACAAAACACACATAAACAATGCAATGTAATACCCAGCAAAACTCGCAATAATAATTCAATAATTATTACTTAAACAATATAATTAAATTAAATTCACTAAATTACTAATAATTAATATAAACATACAACTAATAAAAATGGAATATTTTATGCTAAAAAACGATCGGTCCGACATATAAACATAAGCATATAGGATCAAACAAAACATTGAAAATAAACAATAACCAACTTAAATTATATTTCAAACGTAAAATGACATACCTTTAAACGTTCGGATGAGAGAATTCACAAATAATAGCTTCACCACTTGGAAAATATTATAATTTCTATTGAGTTTGAGTGTTTTTTCACTTTGAGTGTTCGGATGAGAGAATTCACTCATATATAAACAAAGATTCCTTCATTTCACGTGAATTTCAATGAAATTAGAGTGTTTGACATGAATACTTTACTGACAAGGCTATTTCACATCATATTTGTCGTTTATCATCAATTTAAAAAAAAAATTATGTCCATTAATTGAAGGCTAATTAATCGATGAAATATAAATACTAAAAATTAACACAATCGATATTAGCACTCAAAACACACAATGGAACCAAAAAAAATATGTGTCCGACCGGAACAAATATGTGTCCGACCGATGAAACCTTGTGTCCGGTCGGACACTTTTTTTTTTCCGATCGGGCACATTTTTTTTTGTTCCAATGTGTGTTTTGAGTACTAATATCGATTGTGTTAATTTTTAGTATTTATTTTCCATTGATTAATTAGCGTACGATTTAGTTCTAAAACCTTCGATTTTAATTCAAAAATAAATAAATATTATTTTTTGTTTCAGTCTTTCACTTGTTCCAACAATAATTTGACCGATTTCAATCTTGAATTCATGACATTGATGTTTTTCTTACACTTTAACAACTTTTGTCATAGATGTGTAAGACCTTTTGCGGAAAACAATGCACATCCATCACAATCTATGGGCATTTTCGGCATTTCACAACATTTAGGGCATGACTTGCTTTACATAGCAAGAGAGGGCATTTTTCAAATTTTGCATAAGAGAATGGACATTTTTAATTTCGCCTCTTTTATAATTTCCTTCCGTAGTGTCTCGCAGAAGTTGAGTGAGTAATTCCATCGAGCAGTTGGCGGGCACTTTGTCGCAGTTTCTTGAATTCGAGGATTCAATTTTTAGCAGGGATGCTACTCCGCGCGGCGGCGGTCTCACCCAAAACCTCTCTTGTCCTTTCCCACTTCCGCAAGAGCTCCAACACGCTTCTTCTGCATTCTAAATGCTTCAGTTGTTTCCGGCAGCGCCATACTTGTTCACTGAAGATTATATGCAACGCGAGGGAGCTGCCAAAAAGCCCCATTTCGATGGAAAGAAAAGCAAGGCATTTCTCCTCCGCTTCCGCTGAGGCTCTCGTAAAAAATTCAACGGATTTGAGCAATCGAATGACGAAAAAGGCGCGTAGAGAGGCCCCAGACATGATTCTGCGCGTGAAACTCGACCAGTGCTCGAAAATCGGCGACTTCGCGGAGGCCCTCCGCCTCTACGAGGAGGCGAAGGCGAATACCGTTCCGCTCAATCTGCATCACTACAATGTGTTGCTTTACTTGTGTTCCTCGAGTGGAGGGAGTTTCGAGAAAGGATTTGAGATTTTTAAGCAGATGGGAGTTGATAATGTTGCCCCAAATGAGGCGACATTCACAAACATCTCGAGGTTGGCTGCTTCAAGAGAGGATCCGGAGTTGGCTTTTACCCTAGTTAAGCAGATGAAGAATCATGGAATTGCCCCCAAATTGAGGTCGTATGGGCCGGCATTGTTCGGTTTCTGTAACAAGGGGATGGCAGATGAGGCTTATGAGGTGGATTCTCATATGGTGGAGAGTGGGGTGTCTGCTGAGGAGTCTGAGCTCTCTGCACTCCTTAGGGTTAGTTCTCGAGTCGAGAGAGAGAGGGGAAAGTGTATGAATTTATGCATAGGTTGAGGGCTGCTGTGAGGCAGGGGTCTGAGGAGACTGCATCCGTGGTGGAGGACTGGTTTAGTTCAAGAAAGGCTGCTGAAGTCGGGGCCCGGGAATGGGATGTCGGGGGCGTGGGGAAAGGGGTTTTGGAGGGAGGGGGCGGGTGGCACGGGTAAGGATGGTTGGGGGAGGGTAGTTGGAGAGTGGTGAGGACTAGGATGAATGAGGCTGGGATATGCCAATCATGCGGAGAGAAGCTCGTTTGCATTGATATTGATCCGGAGGAGACGGAGAATTTCGCCAAGTCCCTGGCTAAGTTAGCCTCCCAGAAGGAAGTCAAGAACAACTTTGCACAATTTCAGGTCTTTCTTGCTTTCAAGAGCATATGCATTTATAGAACTAATGTATTATCTTGCTTAAGCTTTTACTGTTATATGTTAATCTAACTTGTTGGTTTTGAGGTGTATTTTTTGAATATGATGAGACTTTGTGATGCTAAAAGTGATTGATTGAACTAAGCTTTCATTGTTAATCTCACTATTAGAGAAACATAGTTGAAGTGTGTTTTTCTAAATATGATGAGACTTTGTTGTGATGCTAAAAGTGCTGGCTGGTTAATTCAGGAGTGGCTGCAACGGCACGGTCCATTTGATGCTGTAGTTGATGGTGCGAACTTGGGTCTTGCTAATCAATGCACGTTCAATTTTGGTCAGGTAGAACTTGAAATTTCACAGCCTCTATGTCTTTCCTCTTGTTGAGAATGCAATAAACTACACGTCTTTGGGTATTGTTGAATGGTAGTGTGTGTACACTTACTCGTGTTGGTGCTTTCTTTTCGAAGATTGAGAGAGTTGTGAATCAGTTGCGTCAAATCAGCCCATCAAAGAGTCTACCCCTTGTTGTTCTACACCAAGCACGAGTCAAAGGCGGCCCTGCTCAGAAACCTAACAACAAAAAATTGTTGGAAAGCTGGAAAAAGGCCGGTGCGCTTTATGCAACTCCTCAGGGTTCAAATGATGATTGGTACTTACAACTTACTACCATTTGTGTGTGTGTGTGTGTGTGTTTCTTTGGCCTCTACAATATTGAAACATGCTTCAACAATCGATTTAATCTTGAGTTTGGACTGGTGTATAAAGTAAACTGGCAATTTGCTATACCTAATGATATCTTCTTCTACTAATCTTGTGTCCACAGCTAGAGTAGTTTATGTTCCTCTAGCTTCAATTTTGCTTATGCTTTATAGTTGCTTCATGAAAATCAAGAAAACATATACATTAGAAAAGGATATGCAATCTATTCTATATATCCTTCTGTGTGAAGACATTTTTTCTTTGTTTTCTTTTTTTCATTTGCTTTCCTTTAGGTATTGGTTGTATGCTGCTGTGAGTTCAAAGTGTTTGCTTGTGACGAATGATGAGATGAGAGATCACTTATTCAACCTTTTAGGCAATAGCTTCTTCCCTAGATGGAAAGAAAAGCACCAGGTAGTTTCTCTTCTTTCCTTTCTTCTGGTTTATTTCTTCATCATTATTTTTGTCATCCAAACTAAACATGTATGAGGCTCAACGTCTCGAATTTCTCATGTTTTCGTTCGTTTAATTCTCGACAGGTCCAGTTAAAATATACCATTGAAGATGGGCTCACGCTGCGCATGCCACCACCGTATTCAATCGTCATCCAGGTTGGTTTAGTTTTAGTTTTAGGTTTAGGTTCTCGCTCATCTTAAGCATAATGAACGAAACTTCTTCCCCGTGTTACATCTCGTGTTTCACTCAAATTTCCACGAACATCATGACAGGAGTCGGAACGAGGCAGATGGCACGTACCAACTGTCACCGGAGACGATCTTGAGGCTCCGAGACAATGGGTTTGCGCAACAAGGGCAACAACACCAGATGCGTAGAGCTTCCTTAATTTTTTTTTCAACGATGAAACTACGTCGTTTTAGATATTGTAATTGCAAAGAATAAGAAAGATCATCTGTGGGATTGCAGCATTTTTCAGAAAGCCACGTGATTTTTGCGATAGTTGGGAATCATAGTAGGTAGAATTGTAGATTCATTTATCAATGACTGCAGCTGTCTTTGATCTATTAACAAGTTACATTATAGTACAATCTAATAACAATAATAATCTAACTGGATCTTACAGCATCGATTGCAAGAATTAAATTGTCAATTTTGGCTCCTGTTACTTCTTTAACAATCTTGCTATCCTAGGAACCACCTTGATCCCTAGCTCTTTTGCAAGTGGCTGCAAAGGAAAATATATACATATATATCAGATCAATCTTTGCAATAATACATTTTCCGTAAGAACAAGGCGATGCATTCACTGTAGATTTTGGCAATCGAAATATTAAAAATAGTTCCCCGTCTCACACTAAAAATGGGTTCTCTTTATTTATCAATCTAGGGAAATGAATGAAAATTGTTACTAACCCTGTTTTCATTGTTGCAATCGAGCTTCAAGAACACAACATCGTCGTATTTTTCAGACAGCTGCTGATATTTTGGCGCGATTACCTTACACGGTCCACACCTGCGCGAAGGATGTGTGAATTATTAATTTCACAGCAACCAAAATCAGAATTGTTGCATACACAAAAGTTATGGCTTGTATATATGAAATGTTATGCTGCAGCTTCATTGATTTACAACAAGTTGATCAAACAAACTCTCCTCACAAAATGAACATATAAACAACTTTCTACCTCAGCAAAACCATGAACTAAGTGTGTGTGTGTGTGTTGATCTAGTGGTAGATGGTAGAGTGGTTTTGAGGACACCCAAATCAATTACATGCTGCAAATTTACGCCCAAAAAGTGAAGGCCCTCTCATGCACATTATGTAAATTTTCCTTTAAATTCTAAGTAATTCATGCTTGTCATATGATGATGGATGATCTAGGTGACAAATTATAGTTGAGATACATAAGCAAAAGGTGACAACTTGCCCTCCTCAACCAATCAAGATTATGCTTGGGGCTAGCTAATTAAGAGTGTTCATTTAGTCTAGATAGATAAAAATAGTATAGGTTAATCCAATGTTTACTAAGATGGATTAGAACTTTGGATATTTCAAATAGTTTCACTTCATTCAATCCATTTCCCTATTTACTTTTTTTTTTGTTTTCAATCGATATCTAAGTTGAAGAATTCCAAACCAGCAAATCTGCTCAAAATGCAGCAAAAGCTCCCACTAAAGCAATGAATTACGATTGAAAAACTAGCAATTGAAAATGTGGAGATGATAAGCTCACCACTGAGTGTACATATCAACAAATTATACGTCTCTCAAATCTATTTTAAATTTTTAACGGTCTCAAATCGCGAAGCGCCCTTATTTTTCAGATCTATTTATACGTCTCAATTTGATATTTCATCTCTCTCGCCTTTTTCTCCTTTTCTTTTCGTTTTTTTCTCGCTTTTTTTTTCTTCCTTTCTCTCGCATTTCCCTTTCTTCCCTTCCTTTCAATTTGATACGTATTCAAGAATGGCTGCCGACTTAACAATGGGCACCGGATTGATGGAAGGTTTCGCAATTACTGTTCGAGATCAGGCTGATGTGCGTGAACAACTAACGGCACTGAATGGCCAAATTACAAACTTGAATGCTGAATTGGAAGATTTGAGGGCCCAATTGGATGCGGCCGTACGTCAGAAAAGGATTCTAAAGAGTCAAGACCAACGATTGGAGACCAAGAAGCTCAGTATCGTTAAAGATCTGAACAAAATTGGTACGGCTAGGATAAACCACTTTGATGACGTCGATGCGGCCGAACAGCTTCGGGTTCAATACCACTCCGGCTGCGTTCTGATCGCCGGCAACGAGGAGGTTTTTGCCGAAATGGCGCAGCGGGGACTTCTTCATGAATGATAAAGGTATGATCGTAATAGTTCATTTTTTATTTTCTTTTATTGATCTTGGTAATAAAACTATAATGATTTCTTGGTAACAATTATGGGTCTGTAGTCGAGGTTTCTTGGTTGCTTGACCGCATGAAGTTCGAGTTTGCTGTATAGCAGTATAGAATCTACGTATAATCATCGAAAAAAATACGAATACGTGTAAATACGTCTGAAATACGTATTTAATACGTCTTTTTCGTTTTTTTCGTATTTTTGTTTTTAGGGTTTGAGAAATACGTTTTTAATACGCCTGTTGACTAGAAAATACGTTAAACCCAATTTAAAAAAGAAAAAAAAGAAGACCAACTGACGCGAATTAGTTCTCTGAATTTCTCATCTCCTAAACCCTACTGCAAGCGGCGCAAATCCCAGCCCATTCTCCGCCGTCGCGACTGCCGCCGCCGCTGTTCTGGGGCAGTTCATGAATTGGAGTGTGAAATCCCAGCCCATTCTCCGCCGTCGCGACTGCCGCCGCCGCCGCTGTTCTGGAGCAGTTCATGAATTGGAGTGTGAATTGGGTTTATATTGGGGGTGCGTATCGTGGAAGATTGGGGGTTAATCAATGGGTTAAATTCTAAATATTAAACACTCTAATATTGATGGTAGGCGGTGGGTATATTGGGGTGGATTTAATTATGTTATTTATTTACTTGGGTGGCCGATTGGTGTAGGTAAGGGGTGGGTTTAATTTTGTTATTTATTTATTTACTTCTAAGTTTTAAGAATTAAGTAGTTATTTTTTATATTTGGTTATGAATTAGTTTCTATGATATATATATATTAATATTATTTATAAAATTATTATAAAAATAAAAACGTATTTTTAACATATTCGTATTGTGATTTTTGGGATATTGACGTATTTTCGTTCTCGTCTCGTATCGTATTCATATTTCGTATTCGTACCGGTGCTTCCTAGGTATAGATTGCTTTTTTCTTGTGCTCTGTTCTATGTTCATGAGAGTTTCTAAGCTGTATTTGTTGTAATAATTGTGTTAGCCTCTATTTCTAAGTACTGGAACTGATTACTACTTGTTTATAAATTGATTTTTGTGTCTGTTCTCATTGATCAAAATGCTTAAATATTTTTAAATTTCACTTTCTAAGTTTGAGATCTTTCTTCCCAGTACTTAATGACTAAATTTTGTAATCTCCAGGAGTATAATGACACATTATTGATCACATATCTGGCCATGTTCATCAATTGCTGGTAATGACTTTTTAACCTTTGTGTTGCTATTATCTTTTCTAAATATACTTTAGTTGTATAGTGCTTTTGAAGTAGGATACATCTTCAGTTGTGAGATTGTTAGGATTTGTTGAAGTGGGTACATCCTTACCTAATAGTTGTGTCAGGCGGATTGCATCTTAATTTTGTGTCGCTCATTTTGTAATATGCCATTAGGGGAGATGTTTGGAGTCACCTGGATTCCTTTAATGCACTTGAACTTATGATTCATTCCCCTCTTAATGTTTATGTGTCTACCTGAGATATCATTTCCTGGAAACTCAAGCATCTGTGTTGTGGCATATGTCGAAATTTGAACTAATTAGAATTTGTTTCCAACTTTAATAGACTACTTTGATGTTAGTTCTGATCTTATGTAAACTTCTTATGCAGTACAATGAACGAATTGGTCGCAAATTCAACACTGCTTACGACATAGCTGAAGAGGGGAAGTGCATTTATCAAAATATTTGTTATTTTTTTTTTTCATCCTTGTTATTAATTTGACCTCTGAAGAAGGCAGACTGTCTATACATATCTCATATCGCAATAAAAAATGGATGTCTTATACCACTCGGTTTAAATGTGACACAAGTGGTCATGTTGTTAGGGACAAAATCTCCCCATTCTGCAAGAATTTGGATTATTGATGTTGTGAATTGTGATGGTGTGTTACCTTTGGTTTTATTTCTCCCACAAAATCTAGGTGTGTTTGGATAAGGTGTGTAAGAAGCTATGTGGTCTGAATGCATCATGTAATAATCTGTGCCATATATGCTTTTAGTGGCCACGTTACCCCACTTGGTGCACTCATTCTCTTGTAAATATCATCTATTTCAAGGAATTAATTCGGTTAATGTCATATTGTAACTTTGTATCTTGTTTGGTATTATATCTAGAGAGAGAGAGAGAGAGATGAAGCAAAGGTAGAAGTGATTGCAGTCATAGTCAGAAAAGCAATGAGACACTATTATATATATGAAGAAAAAAAATAAATTAAAAACTGCCTACTTTCAAGAAACTTAGCAGGCTGAGATATGATTATATCTTAAGAATTTAGAAGAAATCTTTGGTTGGAGGCAGTTCAATCATGTCATTTTCATTGTTAAAGAAACTGCCTACTTTCAAGAATTAAACTCAATTTGTTTGCTGGTGGTGGATGGCAGTTTGATCATGCTCATTTTTCTTGTTTTTGACAGATTAAGGTAGATCAAAAAGCAATTTTAGCATTAAAAGAAAATTGAAAAAGTGAAATGATGATTTAAGTGAGAGAGAGAGAGATGGGATTGTTGAACTGAATCTTGTCCTTATGCACTGGTGTGATCTTCTTCTTTCATCAGCATATGCTGACTAAATGCAACAGATGAAAACGAAATTCCCACAACAGCTTCTTGAATATACTTGTCAGAAATAGGTAAAATGGTGACACATTCTTTGCAAATCAAATCTCAAAAGGGGTGTCTTTTTCAGATGGAAATTCAGTAAGGAGATAAAAAAAAAAAGATGCTTTTTAAGGTGATTATTTAGATCCTCATCCTCTTCCACTCCCATATAAAGTAGTGGGCTCTAGTGACTATGATGTCACAATAAATTTGTCCCATCTTTCTGTTTTCCCCACCTTCCCCAATCTTGATGCTTCTCCAAAAACACCATCAACTCTCTTCTTAGACTTCTCTGTCTCTCTCACTCTCTCTCTCTCATATACACGAACGGTGAGACAAAGCCTCCATGGCCGGGCACAAAGTAGCCCTTTTTCCGGTGAGTATGCTAGTATGCATGTTTCTGCAGCTGCACCTTGTTGAACCAGCTCCTCAACTTTCTCTTGTAAGGAGTCTTCCCGGATTCAAAGGAACGTTCCCATCAAAGCATTACTCGGGGTATTGATTCGTGTACCTTATCTTCCTGGTTTGCACTTATTATCTCACTTGACATATGACTTTATGTGCAGGTATGTGACACTAGAGGGGAACCACCCTCCAAAGAACCTCTTCTACTACTTTGTGGTGTCGGAGAGAAGCCCTGCACGCGATCCTCTTGTTCTGTGGCTAAATGGAGGGCCGGGTTGCTCGAGCTTTGATGGCTTTGTCTATGAACATGGTACAGCCTTCTTCTGCTAAACTCTTGACTCGCTGCATCTGATAGATAAGTGTTGCTGATAAAAAATAAAAGCAACAGAAAAGAGATGTTAGGAATCTTGATCAGCTGAGCTTTACATGAACAGGGCCTTTCAACTTCGAAGCATCAAAAGGCGGGGGCTTGCCCGTTTTGCATCTCAATCCGTATAGTTGGTCTAAGGTTGGGATTCTCTCCAAGAAAATGGATTCTATTTCTCTGTATTTTCAAGTAGGCAGGAACTCTTAACATTGACTGCATCCTTGTATGGGATAAGGTTGCGAGTATCATCTATTTGGACTCACCGGTTGGTGTTGGATTCTCGTATTCTGCAAATACGTCGTATTATGAGAATGGAGACTTGCAGACTGCAGCTGAGACTCATCTGTTCCTTCTTAAGGTGTCTTGCAATGTTTTCGTGCCATTCATGAATTTCGTGTTAGTCATCAAAATTGATTTGAGTTCTTGTTCAATTCTCATATATAGTGGCTTGAGGAATTCAGAGAGTTCAAAACCAATCCATTTTACATTGCTGGAGAATCTTATGCTGGCATTTATGTCCCTACTCTTGCATCCCTTGTTGTCAATGGTATCAAAATCTGAGAATCTTTTGATTTATAACAGTCAAATGCATCACATATCAGCACAGGATTGAATGATCATTTTTCCATGTAGGAATCAAAAATGGAACTAAACCAAAGATTAATTTCAAGGTGGTTTCCTAATTCATCCCCTATCTTTTCCATTAACTTGGAGTTTGAATGATTGAGATTCTGATGCAGGGATACATGGTCGGAAATGGGGTCTGCGACTCTCACTTTGATGGCAACGCGCTCGTCCCATTCGCACATGGTATGGGCCTCATATCTGATATGATGTATAAGGTAATCTTGAAATTTTGTGTGTATATATATAGAGAGAGATTAGACGGATGGTTTGTATAAACGACGAGCGCCTTTTTCTGCAGGAAGCCGAAGTTGTCTGCAGAGGAAACTACCTCAACTCCCTCAATATTGATTGCCAGAATATACTCTACAAGATTGACAGTGTAAGAATCTTGGCATCATGCACCATTTACTCCACACTAGTTTGCTCGTTTACTATACCGACTTTTTTCTGTCAGGCTTTAGACGGGCTGAACAGGTACGACATCTTAGAGCCGTGCTTCCACAGAGGTGAAGCAAAAGAAGATGTGATGAATGAGAACAGCACAAGCCTCATACCAGAGAAGCTTCAAGCAGCTTGGGGCGACTGAGAGGCCTCTTGCTGTGAGAAAGAGGATTTTCGGGCGTGCTTGGCCTTTTCGTGCACCGGTAGCAGATGGAGTCATCCCTCTGTGGCCTCAACTAATGAGAGAGATCACAGTCCCATGTATAGTAAGAATCAAAGAATTGAGAGATCTTGAACAAAAAAAAATGGAATTCTTCTTGACATTCTTGTTTTGTGCAGGACGATGTGCAGGCAACTAAATGGCTGAACGACGAGGGAGTTAGGGAGGCGATTCATGCTAATCCGGTGCATATTCTGGCTCGGTTAGATCTCTGACAATGCCCTGAAATCGGAGATTTTTTTGACATGAACTTGTGCAGGAGAGCGGGAATTGGAGCTTGTGCGTGGATTTGCACTACACGCACGACGCAGGGAGCATGATCGCGTACCACAAGAAGCTCACTTCGAGTGGCTACCGGGCTTTGATTTATAGGTATGAAATGAAATGAAATATCTTGATGGAATAGTTCAAGATTGGGACAATGATGATTTGTAGTGTGATTGATTTATTACAGTGGAGACCATGATATGTGTGTTCCATTCACTGGAACTCAAGCATGGACTCAGTCACTTGGTTATGAGATAGTTGATGAGTGGAGGCCTTGGATGTCTAATGCCCAAGTTGCAGGGTTCTTCTCTCTCTCCCTCTCTTGATTCTTGATTCTTGATTCTTGATTCTTGAATCAAGTTTTGATTGTGTGTTGTGTGTGAAGTTGCAGATATGTACAGGAGTATGCTAATAACTTAACTTTCCTCACTGTCAAGGTATGCTCACTACTTCAACTTGGAACAATTATTTCAACTTTTTTTCTTGAATTAATTAGTACTATTTTAGAAGGAAAAATATTTGATTTGTGCAGGGAGCTGGACATACTGTACCTGAATACAAGCCTAAAGAGTCATTTGATTTCTTCAGCCGTTGGCTGCAATCCCACAAGATATAGAGATCAACAAATGAAAAGAATTGTATGTTTGAGTTCAATTTTTGCTCATATAAAAATGAGACTCTCTCAACTAAACCATTTCTTTCATGCCTTTCCAACTAAAGAGTTTTAGGTATCTTAACTAATCAATCAAACACTTGCAAAGTGAGATAATTAAAGAGCCAATTTTAACTAACCAACTCCATCTCATCAGCTCCACTCTCTCATTCCCTACTTAACTATAAAACTATAAATACCAATTACTCAATCTCAACATTCATATCAAAATCAAACACATCTCTCAACCAAAAATGGCTAAGCATTTCACTCTCACCTCCTCCTTTTGCTTGTTGCTACTAGCCACCACCCTCACCCTAGCCACCTCAGCAAGAATTCTTGATGAAGAAACACCACCATTCCCCCTCCCCGCCGCCTCCTCCGATCCGATCCCACCGCCGGAGACGGTGGCTCCGGCCACAACCGACCACCCGAGCGGTCAAATCCCGGCCGTCCCCACCACCAATGTTGCCCCGCCCGAGCCCACCCCAATAGAAGAAGAACCCGCCGCCGTCCCCGCCACCAATGTGGCCCCGCCCGAGCCCACCCCAATAGAAGAAGAACCCGCCGCCGTCCCCGCCACCAATGTGGCCCCGCCGGAGCCCACCCCAACAGTAGAAGAACCCGCCGCCCCCGCCGTAGCGGCGCCGGTGGTCCCCACAACCAATGTGGCCCCACCCGAGACGACGGCCGCCCCATTAGGCGGGGCGGCGGCAGCAGCATTCTCCTTCTTCATGCACGACGTCCTCGGTGGGTCCCACCCGTCCGGCAGGGCGGTGGCGGGGATCGTGGCCAACTCGGACGCGAACAACCTCCCATTCTCGAAGCCGAGCAACCCGATCTTCCCGATCAACGGCGGCGTCCCGCTCAACACCGTCAACGGCGCCATCAACAGCAACAACTACCCCTTCCTGGTGGGGCTCAACGGGGCCCCCTCCAGCACCCTCGTGCAGAGCAACGGCAACAACGCCGTCGCCGGAAACAACAACCAGCAGGCGTTCGTGACGGCGGGGCAGCTGCCGCAGGGGCTGACCCTCAACCAGCTGACGTTCGGCTCCGTCACGGTGGTCGACAACGAGCTCACGGAGGGGCACGAGCTGGGCTCGGGGGTGCTCGGGAGGGCTCAGGGGATCTACATCACGAGCTCCTCCGACGGCAGCAGCCACACGGTGGCGCTCACGGCGGCGTTCCACGGCCACGAGCACGAGGTGGAGGACACCGTGAGCTTCTTCGGAGTGCACAGGACGGCGACGCCGGTGTCGCACATCGCCATTGTTGGCGGCACTGGGAAATACGAGAATGCAAAGGGCTTTGCCGCCATTGAAACGATGCCGCATCAGGATCAGCACACCACTGATGGGATTGAAACAATTACGCATTTCACAGTTTATATTACTCCATAGGAATTGCTTCCATCACGCTTTTATCTTCTGTTGATTCATTTCTTGCTTAATTTCTGAGTTTAATCATTAATGTGTGTTTCTGTATTTAATTTTTACGTTGTGAAATGGTATGACTTTCGATCCACTAGGAGTAATGATATGTGTGAGCTTTATTTTTAATATTTTTAGAAATTATCCGCCTAAAAAAATATTTTAGAAATTATTGTTGATATTATTAATTTTATAAATTATAATTTTTTTTTATTCTCTTCAGGTGTGTATGGAAAATGAGACAACATATTTTTACGCATTTTTAATATTTATGATAAAAAAATTTATTAGGTAGAATATTTTATCGGTCAGCTCATTTTTGCTTATTTTCTTTTTAATATTTTCTAATATTTTTATGTCTAGTGAATATATGATTTTAATATTTTCTAATATTTTTATGTCTAGTAAATATATGATTAAAAGGGGGGGGGGGGGGAATAATATTTTCTCAATCTTTTTTTATCTATCATTTTCCATTGAAAAAATTACAATCAAAATAAATGCACCTTAATTCACTTATTTGAACTTAAAAGGAACAAATGAAACTTTGTTTTTTATATAATTTGTCAAATTATTAACAATAGTAGTAATAATTTTCAAAATGTTAAAATCAGAATAAATGTATAAAATAAAAAGGGGTTATTGCCAGAAAATACATATACTTTGTCAATTTTCTGGTTTATATCATGACTTTATAATTTGGCCAGAAAATACATCAATTTTCAATTTAATTGTAATTATAACATGACTTTATAGTCTTGTCAGAAAATACACAAAGTTTCAATTTATTCTCAATTATAACATGACCTTATTTAGATTATTTTTCATCATAGATGTATTAATATTTATTGTGTTTATATTAAATTGTTATGTATAAAATATTTTTAATTGATTGATTAATTTTTATAAATATTAAGTTAGATGATTAATTATTTCATAATATATATATATATATATATATATATATGCATGTACTTTTAAGCCATCAATATAATATCTTGTTATATATATATATATATATATAGGGAAGGGATCAAAAAAGAAAGCTAAATGTATGAAGAATAAGGAATGAAATCCGGCCCTTCATAATTCTAAATCCTACGGCTGTGCAATTTTCGGATTTTATACCTTAATAATTCCAAGAAGGCTATGTTTGTCATTATACTTTTAGTTGTAACCGAAAATATCTTTAATATGTATGGTAAGATATGGTTAATCCCATAATTCTTGCTCATTATTTCAAACGACTGATTTCCTTAAAGAATTTGGTCCTTCTTTTTTCCTTTATTATCTCACGCCATTAAAGTATTAATAATAATAATAACTCTTCTATCTCATGCCATTGACGTATTATTGCTACTACTTTGATTTGCTGTATTTTTGTATATATATGTTGATGTATTATTTTTATTTTTATGTATTCCTTATATTAATATTTAAAATTCATGAAATAATATGTCTTTGCTTTAGATAAGACTAATTTTCTTCTGCTCTTTCGTTTTTTTATGCAGATCCGTTAAATGTTCATTCATCAGAGTCTATATTTTATTCGCAAACATTGAAAGTTTATTCACTAAAATTATACTGAATAATATTCACTTTATTTACAAAACTTGAAAGTTTATTCACTAAAATTATACTGAATAATGTTCACTTTATTCGCAAACATTGAAAGTTTATTCACTAAAATTATACTGAATAATATTCACTTTATTTACAAAACTTGAAAGTTTATTCACTAAAATTATACTGAATAATATTGAAAATTAATCGAATACCACTTTATTATATTTGTTCGAATAAGGATATCAATTCGTTGAATAACTTTCTTTGTACGATAAACATAATTATATTGTATTTTAATATTGTTAAAAGTGTACCCAAATAAGAATTATATTTTTGCGAATAAGGATTAAAATTTGCTGAATAACGTAACTGTTACTCATAGATTGTGAATAAGGAAAATATTTTGTTGAATAAAGTAGGATTATTCATGAATATATCGTATTCGAATATTGTTCAAGATGTACTGAATAAAAATCATATTTATGCGAATAAGGAAAATAATTTGCTGAATAAAGTAGGATTATTCATGATTATATTGTAATCGAATATTATTGAAGATGTACTGAATAAAGAGCATATTTATGTGAATAACGAATATATTATACTGAATAAAGTAATATTATTCATCAACATAATATGTAACTAGTAATCACAATTTTAAGATGTATTCAATACGCAAATAGTGTTGTATTAACATCTCATGAATCAAAATCTATAACATACAAGCAATATTAATAGCCAAAATATTGATACGAAATTTCAAAATTCCAAAATACAAAAAATCCAATTTGAAAATCCATCTACCTTGCCTCTGTTTATCTTTCTGGGCTCATAATAATTATGGATTACATTCATAAAAAACATGTTTGATAATACACAACATTAAGAGTTGCAGTAGCATAACTAGTAAATAAATTAAGATACCAAAGTTTCAAGAGTTTAACAAAGCAAGCATCGTGGAACTAGAAAAACATACCAAATACAAGTAATTCTAAACAAAGAATTGTAGTCACGGAATCATCAAGACCCCATATCAAAATTCATTTCGCAAACAACAGGCTCTGGCTTCACACTTCGCATATCTGAGCAGGCCGCTCTGGTAGTGACCAACGTTGTGTGCGTGCAGTGGCCTTTCTTATCCCTCGAAGACTTCAATTCCTTTGATTCCTTAGTCGTAACGCCTCGAGAAGCTTCGTACTCTAAATAATACGCTCCCACTCCAATAATCTTCATATTGCACAAAGTTGACAGGAAATCAGGAAAATTCGTGTATTTCCCCTTCCAACGCGCCGGAACGGGGCCGAGACCTTCATCGGAGGAACTCTTCATCTACAAAAATGAGTCGCCATTTTCAGAAAGATGGAATTTCAGATCGCTTACACAATCTTCACTATCCGAAATATAAAATAAACAAGCAGCAAAATAATGTAACAACTAACCCTCTTTAACGGATCGTCGCCGGAAACCACAGGAATCAATCAGTCTTCGAAGCTTAATTATGGAGTGGAATCGCCGCTGCTCTGTGGATGGGGGGTAGGGTCTATGCGGCTGTATACCTAGGGTTAGAGACATTGGTGTGATGATGGAAGGTTTGTGGATAAATTCCTTAATTACCGTCGAGATAATTTAGGATGGTTATCCAATCAAAATCCTATCCCATTCTTGCCCCTCAACGTGAAGTATTATGATTTTTTGGATATTTGGTTGATTTTTTATTTTAATTGAATGGATCTGAATTTGAAATCTAGTCCGTTGATTTCCTATAAATCAATGGTTAAGATATGTTCTTTATTCTCTACTCTAAGGGCCTTCTCCATAGATCTCAACTATATATATATATATATATAGAGGGGCTAAAATAAAAACAGTTTTTAAACAATAAAATAGGAACCAATTTGGGCCTTTAGATCAAAAAATATCGATGGCCAGATTTCGCCCATTTCTTCAGCCATAATTCACACGGCTGTTTTATAATGGATTATAAAGTAATTTTACATATCTAATTTGAGAAATTCCAAGATTTAAGTGATATCACATCATTTATTATAATATTGTTTCCATCTTAGAATCAAATCCGGTATGTGTTTTTCTAATCTCTCAACGTCACTAATTAAATCTGCCGTTTTTCCAATAGTTGTATTATCTTTGACTTTTAAGATGGATAAACCAAGGTTTGCTCTGTTCTTCATATGATTTTCTGTACACCAACATTCATTTGCGAACAATAATACATCAATTGAATTAATTCATATATATTGTTGTTGTTATAATAATAATTCGTACCTTGCAAGTTGCAACACTAGATTCACATAAAATCTTTATGAATTCAAATGTATGTTCATCGCGATTCATCAAGGTGTATTGATGTCCTAATACTTTGTTTTATTACCTTATATTTCTCGTACAAATATGAATATAATATTTTTGTGACAAATCACATGCACCTATTATTTATATATATAGACAAATGTTAAAAAAAAATAGATGGTGGTTAATAGATTTATTTTCCAAATATGAATATAATATTTTTTTTGTGACAAATCACATACATCTATTATTTAGTAATGAAGTAGACAATGTTTAAAAAAAAAAAAAAACAAACAATAGATGGTGGTTAATATATTTCTTAATTTGCCATGTATGTTTATCTTGAAAACTTTTGATGAATTCGTGGTTTTCATTATGGATTCACAATGCAGGTATGAATTGATTCATTAGTATGGATTTTGTTTTAAATGAATATTTCTTTTGTTTTCAATGAATACTAAAGATGTTTGGTATGAATTACATTTACTAAAGATGTTTGGTATGAATCCCGCTAGGGTTCTACAGTACACTCGTAATTCGCCTAGTAGGCGACCGTTTTCTCTCTCCAAAGATTGGAGAGAAATCCTGTATACAAGACATCTCGGACACTCGTCCGGATCCATACAAATTTTTATGGAGTCTCCTCCCACATTGGTTAATTATAAAATAAATTAAACATAATATAATTCCTCAATAAAAAAACCCGCTCTGATACCATTTCTGGCGCGGATATATAATTAAAAGAAACACCATAAGGATATAAGATACTTTTGGGTTTGAATGTCCCAAATTGTAACATATGTGGATCTTTGTGTAATTAGTTTCATAAAGGGGTCATTTTTCGAATTTTTAAAAATTGAGCCGTGTCAAATTTGGACAACAATGAAAGTTGGTGTATTAAATTGAAAAATCATAAGTTTGCGTTAAATTTGGATTTTGATCAAAGTTGGTGTTTTTCCATGCAATAATCCCTTCTAAATATTATAATTGGGTTCCAAGAATCATCTCGTTTGGAGTTTAAAAAAATAAATTTAACTTGTGAGTATCATCTCATTTGAACTTTGAATGACCACATATAAGTTACAAGAATTATCTTGTGTGTAGCTTTAAAGATCATTATCATCTTTAGCTTGTAAGATCATAACTAACTTCTAAACATCATCTTGTATGCAGCTTGAAAAATCTTTACAATTTTTTGTGCATTATTTCATTTGGAGCTTGAAATATCATAATTGAGTTTCGAGCATCATTTTGTTTGAAATTTGAAAGAATAAAATGGACTCGTGAACATTAATTATCTTCAAATCTTGAGTTTCGAGCATCATTCCGTCTGAAAATTGAAAGAATAAAATTGACTCGTGAACATTATCTTGTTTGAAGTTTGAAAGACTATAACTAAGTTTTGAAAATCATCTCGTGTGTAGCTTAAGAAAGTTGACACGAGATTCAAATTGTATTAATTTATTTAGTAATTTAATTGATAAATTTTCATAAAAAATCTATGTTGAATCCAAATTTTATACAAAATATATTATTTTATAATCAAATTAAATTGAAGAAATAATTTACTTAATCAAACCAATTTATTTTTTCAAATTAAAATAATTAGACCATGTATTTAATTAAATAAATTTTGTCAAATTAAATTGACAAAACAATTCAAATTGTATTAGTCTCAATCATTCCGCCAATTAAATATAAATTTTTAATTTGGAGAGCAAGAGCTTATTCTTGTATAAGTTTTATTTTGGTGAAATCTTATAAAAATACCCAATGTGAAATGAGGTGATTTATATGAATTCTTTACTCGATTGAGATTATTATAAATTTGATAGATGATTAAAGATTTCTAATATATTTTAACATCATATCCTCTATTGTTCTTTATCTAAATTCTTCATTTATGCATTACTAATTTCATAGTTTATCTATTATTATTATTATTATTATTATTATTATTATTATTATTATTATTATTATTATTATTATTATTATTATTATTATTATTATTATTATTATTATTATTATTATTATTATTGTAGCAATGGACGAACAGAAACAAATAAAGTTTGCAGAAATGAAAAATATATTTTTCTTCCCTATATAAATAAAATGTATGGATTTATTTTATAAAAAATAAAAATAAAATTTTAATTATTTTGATAGACATAAAATAAGATTTTGTTTTAAAGTAATCAGTTTATAGAAATTGTGCCTTATTATGCAAACATGTAAATCAATGACCGGACCCGTTTATAATTTACATATACGTGCATGTCTCAATTCAAACTTAATTTAAAATTAATTTTATTGAAAATTAAGAATATAAATATTATATATATTATATTCATATAATATAATATATTGCAACATATACATATAATATGTACGCTATTGAGAAATATAAAATTAATACCAAATATACATCTAATCACTAACATTCAATTAAAATAATTTATCGTATATAGATTATAATTTTTTTCTTATCAAACATGTAAATCTAATTTTTATCTAGAAAAAATAATAAATAATAAAATTTATTAATTTAGATTATATGTAATGTTAATATTATTATATATATACATTTATTATTAATTATATTTATTATGATTAATGAATCTTTATATAGAATGTAATAGTTAATTAATTAATAAATGATGAAGATTATATATGGTAAATTTTGAAATGGTGAGATTTTAGATATGCCACGTAGGTTAAGGCTTAATCCTATTATATAATAGATGTGAAGGTGTGTGTGGACGTGAAAATGAAAGAAAGGGGAACACCTTGATTTTTAAAGCTTTTAACTTAACTTGCTTTGCTTTCTTCACACACAATTTGATACAAAAGCTACATATATAGATCACCGGCTTAGACTAGTTAATTAATTTTAGCTACTAGAATATTCTACTAATTTCTCTCCTATTCCTTTTCTTTTCACTTCTTTAAAAATCTAGATAATTCTATTACAAATATCTTCATTTAGTAGCTTTTTTAGAATTCGCTATATTTTTCTCTTTATTTCTTTTTACTTTTTAAAATATCTTGATTCTAGATATTTCCTAGCAAAATATCTTCTACAAATCAAGTTTAATTCTTTCAACACTCCCCCTTAAACTTGATTTTCCATTCCGAGCAAACTTCTGAATTTAGCAAAATCCTCGAACTTGAGCGGCTTTGTAAAAATATCGGCAGCTTGATCTTGTGATTTCACATACTCCACTTGAACCTCCTTGTTTGCGATGCATTCTCTGATATAGTGGAAACGGGTGTGTATGTGCTTGCTTCGATTATGAAACACTGATTTTTGGATAGCGCGATCGCCGACTTGTTATCCACACAAATAGTTGTTGGCTCCTTTTGTGGCCACCCAAGCTCTTCCAATAAACTTCGTAGCCAAACTGCATGACAAACACTGGATGTGGCAGCCACATATTCAGCTTCACACATTAATAGCGTAACTATGGGTTGCTTCTTGGACATCCAGGTGAAAGCGGTGTCTTCCATAAAAAATACGACCCGCTCGTACTTTTGCGGTCATCATTATCTCCAGCCCAATCGTTATCACTATAGCCAACAAGCTTATAATCATCAGTATTTGAATAGAATATGCCATAGTCGAGCGCGCCTTTGAGATATCGTAGTATTCTCTTCACTGCCTTGAAGTGGATGGAGGTTGGATTTTCCATATAGCGACTCACGAGCCCTATGGCATAAAGTATGTCTGGCCTCGTGCAAGTTAAGTATCGTAGGCTTCCAACCAAGCTCTTGAATAATGTCGGATCCACTTTTTCTCCTCCGTCGTTCTTGGATAATTTGATCCCACACTCCACTGGTGTGTTGATTGCCTTGCAGTCCTCCATCTTGAACTTCTTGAGAATTTCCTTGGCGTAACCTTCTTGTGTGATGAAGATTCCATCTTTGAGTTGCTTGACTTCCACACCGAGATAGTACGCCATCAGTCCAATGTCGGTCATCTAAAACTCCTTTGACATGGCCTTCTTGAACTCATCAATCATCTTTGGATTATTTCTTGTGAAAATCAAATCATCTACATACAAGCACACAATTAAGACATCTCCTCCATTGACTTTCACGTAGAGAGCATGCTCATGAGGGTATTTAGTGAAACCATTATCCTCCAAGTACTTATCGATCCTACTATTCCATGCCTTTGGTGCTTGCTTTAGTCCGTATAGAGCCTTCTTTAACTTCAAGACTTTACCTTCTTGCCCTTTCACCTCGTAGCCCATTGGCTGCTTAATATAGACTTCTTTGACTATATATCCATTCAAGAAAGCTGACTTGACACCCATTTGATAAAACTTCCATCTATTGTGGGCTGCAAGAGAGAGTATTAGTCCGATAGTTTCTAAGCGAGCGACTGGAGCAAATACCTCATCATAGTCGATTCCTGCTCTCTGGCTATATCATTTAACGACGAGCCTTGCTTTATATCTTTCAACTTCACCTTTGGAATTCTTCTTAACTTTATACACCCACTTGACTCCAATGGCCTTGTGCCCTTTTGGTAGTGTCACGAGCTCCCACGTATCATTCTTCTTTATGGCTTTGATCTCTTCATCCATCGCGACTCGCCAATTTTCACTATCTGCTGCTTCTTCAAAGCTAACAGGTTCACAGTCAGCAAATAGGCAGAATAAGGTTCACAATCATTTTTCTGCTGCAAACGTGACACCGGCGCTTCAAGGATTGCTTTGACGAAGGAGACTTAGGCAGCTAATCTGTAAAGTCTCTCTTTGTATCGACGGGAGGTTGAAGGCAAGAATTGAAGCGCAAGGCCATTGGAGCGTAACAGGTTGTTTCTTTTGTCCGAGTAACTTGTGTTATTCGGCTGATTCGGTTTCTGTGTTGTATCAACATTCTAGTGCAGAAAGTAGATATGTTGATTTATCTTAGGCAACCAATCTGTAAAGATTGATCTCCAAAGAATCCAAATCTGTTCTTTACATTGTTGCTTCAACATAGTGAATTTCGCCTTGAGGTACTCACATATTATTTATAATCCGTAAAAAAGTATTTCTGTGTGTTCTTATTTTCCGCTGCATGTTGGTTCTAATGTTATTAACATTCTGTTGATAACATTCTACCCAACATTACTCTGTTGATTCATAGTTATACTTATTTTGGAAATTTGGGGCACTAAACTATTTAAGAAAATATAATTATTCTTGATAATTTTAATTTTATCTTTTAATTTAATTCTAACTTTATTATTGAAAATATAAATATAAATGTATAACACGGATGAATGGAACTTTAATGAAAACAGTTGCATGAAGAAAGTGGTATATTAAATGTTTCAATCTCAAGGTCATGCGTTCTACGCCTACCACATCTTATCCAACATTGATGTGTGGCGGTGACTGGTGATCAAAGAAACAGCTTCAAATGTAAATTCCATGGCGCCCGCCAAATCTCTCTTTAAAAGGGTGACCTACACCACCTTATATTTGAAAATCACACACTACTCTTCATTTTCTCCCTCCAATCTACGCCCACATCACTCCTCCCTCATCAAGACCGGCTCTATCCATTTCCTGCACGTGGCTAACTATCTCTTGAAGCTCTACCTGCACACCCCTGATTTCGACTGTGCCCGCAACCTGTTCGACGAAATTCCCCAACGAGATGTCAGAACTTGGACCCTTCTCATCTCCGGCTTATCTAAATTTGGCCATCACAGGATTGCTTTGGATTACTTCGCTGCCATGCAAAATCAGGCAACTGTCGCTCCCAATGCCTTCACCTTGTCCAGTGTGCTCAAGTGTTGTGCTTCCATTCGTGACGATGGCCTCCAGATTGGGAAGGCGGTTCATGGTTGGATAATCACAAGTGGGGTCGATGTGGATGTCGCCTTGGACAATGCTCTTCTTGATTTTTATGCTAAGTTCCGTCAGTTTGATTGCGTCAGAAGATTCTTCGAATCCATGGATGAAAAGGATTCCACTTCTTGGAATATAGTCATGGCTGCTAAGCTGAGGGACGGTAAGATGGAGGAGACGCTTGATTTCTTCTGGAGATTGCCCAACAAGAGCATCGCAAGCTGGAATACTATCATTGATGGGCACTTGCAACAGGGGTTGAAGGGGGAAGCACTTGAGCTTCTCTACGAGATGGTTAAACTTGGATATGCTTTTGATGTAGTTACCTTCTCCATATCATTGGCTCTAGCGTCTTCGTTAAAGAATTTGGAGCTGGGGAGGCAGACTCAAGGCCGGATGCTTAGGACCGGGATGAAAGAAGATTCATTTGTAAGCACTTCACTTCTGGACATGTACTGTAAATGCAGGGAAATGCACAAGGCTTCTGTGGTTTTTCGAGAATTGCTAACGAGACACTGTGATGATTTAATGGCTCAAACTGTTTCTTGGAGCACAATGATAGCTGGCTGTGTTCAAAATGGTATGACACAAGATGCCATGCGTTATTTCAGGTCCATGATTCTTGAGAAACTCGAGATAGATCTGTTTACTCTGACTACCATCCTTGCTGCATCTGCTAATGGCGCTCTTTTGGAGCTCGGCCAGCAGATTCATGCTCATGCGCTGAAACTAGGGCACAAGCAAGATGTTTTCTTGTGTTCATCCATGATTGACATGTATGCCAAATGTGGGAAGCTAGACGATTCTTGGTCATACTTCAGGGAAACTAGAACTAGAAACGTCGTGCTCTGGAGTTCTATGTTATCAAGCTATGCAATGTATGGGTTGGGCAATGAAGCAATTCAGCTATTCGAGCTGATGCAGAAGGAAGGTATTAAACCGAATGAAGTGAGCTTTCTTGGTGTTCTCACGGCGTGTAGCCATGCTGGTTTGGTAGACGACGGCTGCAAGTATTTTAAGATGATGACGGATGTGTATGGGATCTGGCCTGGTATTGAACATTTTGTGTGCATGACAGATCTCTTAGGTAGAGCAGGACATCTAAAGGAGATCAAGGATTTTGTTTATGAGAAAAGGATTGATCATTTGAAAGAGGTTTGGAAAGCATATCTATCTTGTTGCTGGCTTCACAAGAATGTTGAGATGGCAAATTGGGTGTCCAAGAAACTGCTTAAACTAGATCCACGTCAACCCGACCCTTATCTTCTCGCCTCAAATACTTTCTCAGCTAACGACGTGTGGGAGGAGGCGGCTAAACTTAGGGGTTTGATGCTGGAGAAGGAAGTGAGAAAACTTCCTGGTCAATCTTGGATCTAGCTGAATATCATGTGCCAGTGCAGCATTGATGAGTAAAAGGGAAGCAAATTTCTGCCTTTCCCACTTGGGTTTGTTGAGTTTGATGTCCAACTTCAGAGCTTACTAATAAAAGATCTATAGTTTGTAAGAATAGTTTCCTTGTAGCTTAGATCAACTTAGATTGAGGTAGAGTTACATTGCTATGGACTAATGTAACTTTTCCACAAACAGTTTTGAGGAATGAAATCTGCTTTTGAACCAATCAAGAATCTAGAGGAAATTTTGATAATGTTTCATAGCAGTAGATTAGAAGTTTGCTTGTTTATCACTTCTTTCTGGTGGAATCTAAAGGCTAAGTATCCATTTAGAAAGAAAACAGAACAAAAAGGAAAGAGACACATATGGCTCAAGAAAATCTCACCACTCACTTTCTACAATCCTATCTCTTAGTATTATTATCAGCACACAAAATAAAAGGTGAAGAGCACACAACACATAACATTGTTAGCTTCGCCTTTACGAGTGTGGGAAGAAAAGCAGGAGCCCACCAATTGGGAACTAACAGAGAGAGAAAATAATATTGTATGTTTAAATTATAATCCAGCAATCATATGTGAATAAAACTCACATCAGTATTCATAATGTTACGTACTTGGTGTCATAAAACTCGAGTGGATATTGACTCCCATTCCTCAGTATAATTATAACTTAAAACTAAAGCCAATATGCAGCAGCATATATATTCTAACAATTTGAGTCCTCCATTCATCCTCGTAGCTCGTTTCAACATGAAGGATCGACTGGAAAGATTCGTGCTCCTTCCCTTCGCTGCAGGTTGCATCTCTGAATCCAGCATTCCAGTTGTGATGCAGCATGCTAAAAGATCAAAGCATGGTACCAATTCAGCCCCTCTCATTTCATACTGAATCCAGCTCTCTTCTCTTTGTTCCTGTTTTTACCTTTCCTCGAGGCTAACTTTGTTGCGTCTGTGAAGAGAAACACGAAGAGGAAACCAAGGACGAGGAAGAGGGATGTCTGGACGATGAAAAAAGTTTATCGAGTCAAAACTGGAAGACCGCCCTCCCAATATTTCAGAAGCTGTTCAAAAACTTCTCACAGTTATTTGGTAAGCAACAGGACTAGTCCTCCCATATATAGCATAAATCTATAAACAGCATAAATAAAGAGGAGTGTCAAATCTAAATTATTGAACCAGATGTAGAACAGTTTCTGAATTCTCTCTAGCTCGGGACCCCTTTTCACTCACATATACACATCCGACATAATATATATCTATATATATCACGAATCTGTTTTCAGTGTACAAAGATGAGCAGGAAGCAGAAATGGGGATGGAAATCGGATTACCAACAGATGTGAAGCATGTGAGTCACATAGGGCTTGATGGCTGCACGAGTTCAATCTTTTCAAAGGGCTGCTGGGCTGAGCAGGAGTTGATAGATCTCCATTCTTTTCCTCTGTCAGAACTGGAGTTTGCCATCAAAGCACAAGCTGAAACACCCAAGATAACAAGTTTGCTTGAAACCAAATGTCGTTACAATCCCAATGAGAGTGTTACAACAGGGACACACTGAAATCTAAATGTATGTACCAACAAACAGAATCTTAGTTTCCACCATTTTTTACTTGTTGGCTGTAGTTATGATTTCTTGAGTGAAGCTATCCAGGGGAGGAACTTCTGATGTTTGATTTGATCACAAAGCACATATAGAGCCATTCGCTTTGCAGGGAATTTTTTAGTACGTTGCAACGAAACTTACTCACTGCAGTTTCTCACAACTCCAGTTGGATCACCGTTTATTTTTCATGATTGATAAGATAGATGATTGCGTATTCTTATCCCATTATTAGCGTTTCTCCAATCCTACCCTTTCAATGAGATATGAATCAAACAAAAATAGCTCTAATGATAGAAATTATCAAGGGCCTTGAGAATTGGGATATCCCAAAGTTCCAATCCATCTTAATAAACAAGGGATTAGCCTATACTATTTTTATATATCTAAGCTAATCCTCAAAAGCAAACGCCCCCTTAAGGTTTAATAAATGGCAAGCACATGGATTGCAAGCAGCAAAACATGAGCTATGTTTCTCAGCCACTGAAACAGATGGCTTGTCTTTCTCTAACCAAGATTTGATCAAGCAGAAAGATCCTTTTTTCTCTAACCAAGATCCATCAAGCAGGAGCAAAATGCGATATACTAATTTACCTCAAATCACAAACAACAAGAAACAAAGAGAAAACAACAATTTCATCACAAGAAACTTACACAAATGCCATATTTTCATAGTCACAGCAGCTATTAGCATTGGTCAACAAGAGGAATGTGAAAGAAGATGCTTTCTTTCAATCTGAAAACAGTTGTAAAATAACCTAATTCATGAAGAAAGAGAGGAATCGCCCTCCAAAATGAATTTGTGGATATCATCAATGAAGCAATAATCAATGGGTCTATCTTCCCTCCTCACATACCTTTTCCCCAATTCCACATTAAACTCACTCAATCCCACCTCCCCGCACCTCTTCCACAGCTTCTCCCCAAAATCCCTATGCGCAAAATACGCCTCCGCATCCTGTCCGCCGCCTTCCGCCGCCACAGCCACCGGCAGTCTCTCGTAGTGGCCCCGATCCACGCCCTCAAGCTCATCGAGGCGGGCGAGGCCATGCACCGACGACACGGAGTAGAGCTCTCCCCGGATCCGCTGACCCGACCCGGGCAGATTGACTAAGTAGGGGATGCCGTAGGGCCCGCACACCAGTGGATAAGCTTCCACGGTGGTGCAGGGGCCGAGGTAGGCGGCGGCGCCCGCTCGGATTAGGTCTTCGAGCAGATAGTGGTTGTAGAAACCCCGCTTGAGCGTGCCGTAGACGAAGATAAGGTCATCTCCTCCACCCGCCATTGGCGCTTTAGCTAAGCTGATCGATGCCTTCAACCAATCGAATATAATTAATTAATTTTTATATATAAAATGATAAAACGAAATTAACATATTATTATTATTATTATTATTATTATTATTATTATTATTATTATTATTATTGGAGTATTTTAAATTGATAATAAAAGGAGTATGTAAAATTAGGGGTTAATGGTATAACTATAAATAGGTAGAGAGAAGGAAAAGGTAAACTAGGGCTAAGTTCCTGCGAATCGTTGAAATCCCTTTCGCCCCCAAAAATCAAAATCCAGCTGCTGCGCTCGATTCTCCATCACCACCATGACTGGAAAAGCCAAGCCGAAGAAGCACACCGCCAAGGAACTCGCTGCGAAACTCGACGCCGCCACCACCAACCGCGGCGGCGGCAAGGCCGGCCTCGCCGATCGCACGGGCAAAGAGAAAGGCGGCCACGCCAAGCTGGAGTGCCCCCTCTGCAAGGTCACCGCCCCCGACATCAAGTCTATGCAGATCCACCACGATGCTCGCCATCCCAAGATCCCCTTCGACGATTCCAAGCTCAATAATCTCCACTCCACCGTCGTTGCCGACACCTCCAAGCCTAAGCCCGGCATCCGTGGCAGCTTGAAGAAGTGAACTTTTCTCTATCCCTTTTTCCCTGCTTTTATTCTCTTGTTTCACATCCAACAGGAGAGAGAGAAAGGAGAGAGAAGGGGTTGCTGCCGCTGCCTGTTGTTTGTTGCCTATAATAATAATTGTCTGGCTCCGTCTTTCCGTATTGCTGTATTATCATGCTTGTTTCTGACTTGTTACAGTTGTGTATTGATACTTGCGTTAGTTGGATTCTTAAATCCATCCTTTTAGTTGTGTATTTTGCTGCTAAGCGGTATTGCTTATATTTTGCCAAATCTGTTATGCTAACTATCCTAATTGCGCTTGCCAATCTTTATTTGCTGCAACATTTAAATCCCATTTTTGATACTATACGTCTGTTAAACAATGCCTAAAGGATGTCTTTTTTCTATATGAGTTTCAATCTATATAGACAGATGAGAAAGAGATAATTCTTGACATGTATAACAAAATTTTGTCTCTCCAATTAATACTTATGGTACAGTGTGTGGCTTGTTGGTCGGGTTATATACGTTCTTTTGCTTGACTACATTCTTCTAGTCCAGGGATTTAGGATATATATGCTCTGGAAATGCCAATAGTTATATTGACATCTAGTCATATATTGCAAGTGCCATTTGAAGAGTTTGTCCCCTTTGCTTGTGATTAGTGTATTGTTAAAGCATTATAGTTTCTCATTAAGAGTAGTGGTTAGAGCTGCTAAGTTGTGACTGTCAAACCCATTGACATGGATCTTTGGCGCCTATGCATTTTCTTGGCTGTCCTTTTTCATATTATCGCCTTTCTGGTATTGCTAAACTCCATCATGCGATAGTTTGCATAAAAAGTTTTCCATGATTTGGGCCCCTCAGTCCATGGCTGGTCAATTTGCTAGGTTTCTTTTATTGTTATTTACTATCAGTTGCTTAATGTACAAGTAATAATACCATGTGGCTTCTTTAGTCATGTCTCATATGCATCTATACACACATTTGTGTTTATATATATCCATGTTAACTCAAGGAGAACTGAGTACTTTGTGTGCATCCTCCATTAGGCATGCAATGGCTACCTCAGTGTTTGATTGTTGCAATTAAGTGTTCACTGACATCCTTTAAAAGCACACACAGCCTAGTCCTGCTAAGCACTGTACATCTTACACAATTGATAGTAATTTATATGGTTATAGATAAGTAATTATGCATCCAGTGCTGATGCAGGACTGTCCTGCCTGCCCGCGCATGAGCGCTAGTTCGGAACTAACTGCTTGCCTGCCTGCCTTGGGGAAATAGGGCTTATTAGGTAGGTGTTGAACTTTCTAGATATGTGTCATAACAAAGTAGAGATAGATAAGACGGTTAGTGATATGGTGCCTAAATATAGAGATGACTGAGAGCTCCAACAGTAAATTAGCATGTTTTAGTTTAATGCAGAGATGAAGATTGTGGGGGTTTTTGAGTGTTGATAATTGTTATTCTGTGAAGTTTCTTGCTTTCCATTTGAACTGCATATGTCAGTTCTTCAACGGCTGTCCACATGAGACCTGTACTTCATTTTTGTACCTAATATGAATCTTTGCTTGTGGGCGCAGTACTGGGTCGTAGGTTACTGTGGGGTGTGGGTTTACGAGCTATGTGAATGAGGTGGTATGTGTGATAAAAGAGCTCGTGAAGTGCCATTTGAGGAAGATGAGGTGATTGTATGAACCTGGTATTTAGTTCTAGTTTGTATTTGTGTATTATAAAGAGCGGAGAATTATGGAGCCTCGGAGCTAGTTGTGGATGCTGAAGGGGGATGTGGGTGAAGAATGAAGGTACTGAGATGGTTGTTGAAGATGGGGCTAAAGCAAATAGAAAACGAGGTAGCTTCCATGGTAATGCGCTTTTTCATGTGATTGTAAGATTAAAACTTGTTTTAATCATCGCCAACATGTTTAAGAGAATGAATGATTTTTTCTGCTTTTCTCCTAAAAAACTGTTGTTGCCTTTCTTCTTCAAATTGTTGGTAATAAAATCGTTGCTTTGATTTCGTAGATGGCGAAGCTACCTATTCGATCGATCTATTTTATTATGTTGCTCGTGATTTTCTTGTTTTTCATTTTCATTTTATGAAGCTTGTAAGGAAAATAGGAGTTAGTGAATTGTTATGCAGGGATTCAACTCGCGGTGAATACATAAATAATCTGCACAGAACCGAAATATGGAGTTTATACATAAATTCCCTCATCTTTATTTAATATTTTTTATTTAGAAACATGTCGGAATACATTCTCAAATTGTCAGACATGTACGTATTTTTATAATCAGTTGAATTATTGAATTAATCACAGGTTACATGTGAGGATGCGTGTAATAATAAGCTGGTCATCGCATGTCATGATTATTTTATATGGTTATTAAAAAAGAATGCAGAAAATAGTCGTAAAACTACTCTATAGCCATTCAATTTTGACCAAATGATATACGAGAAAGCCGACGATTGAATGGCATTAAATCACGAATTTATTGCGATAATCTGATTTGTGTAACACATCAAATTTAGTACTATAGTTGGGCAAGATTTTGACAATTGCTGCAGCTTAGGCTAAAGCTAGAACTCTAATCCACACCAAACAAATGTATGCTATATAATCACATTGATTAAGAGCTAAATAATACAAGAAAGATGTCATTCTCCTCCTCCACCTTGATCACTACCAATGCCATCCGCCTCCGGAATTCGTCGCCGCCCTCGTCTCGCTCACATCTCCCTATCAAATCTCTCCCTCTCCGCCGCCAAGTCTGCTCCTCCGCCATGGATGCTGTTCAAAGACGTCTCATGTTTGAAGACGAGTTTGTACTCATTCCTTTTTCCCTTCTCCATGAGAAAGTTTGGTTCGAGTAATTTGACGAGCATCGTTTGCAGGTGCATTTTGGTCGATGAGAACGACGCCGTCGTCGGCCACGACACCAAATACAACTGTAAAACCTCAACTCCTTATGTTTGAAGTAGAATGATTTAGTTGAAAGTATTGTGTCGTTGTATGCAGGCCACCTGATGGAAAAGATCGATTCCGAAAATCTGCTGCACAGAGCCTTCAGCGTGTTTCTCTTCAACTCGAAAAATGAGTTGCTTCTCCAGCAACGATCTGCAAGCAAGGTCACCTTCCCTCTTGTGTGGACTAACACCTGCTGCAGCCATCCCCTCCACACGGAATCCGAGCTCGTCGAAGACGACGGGCTCGGTGTCAAGAATGCCGCTCAAAGAAAACTACTGGACGAACTCGGCATCCCCGCCGATGACGTCCCCCTCGATCACTTCCTTCCGTTAGGCCGTATGCTGTACAAAGCACCGTCCGACGGCAAATGGGGAGAACATGAACGTACGTAATCTATATACTATCATATATCGTACTGAACTGAACGTATAAAGTTATTGCATTTGTCTGGCACGCGCAGTGGACTACCTTTTGTTCATCGTCCGGGACGTGAGGCTCGAACCGAACCCGGATGAAGTAGCGGATGTGAAGTACGTGAGCCGCGAGCAACTGCAGGAGCTTCTGAGGAAGGCCGATGCAGGCGAAGACGGCCTCAAGCTCTCCCCGTGGTTCCGATTAGTCGTGGACAACTTCTTGTTCGAATGGTGGGATCATGTCGACGCAGGGACTCTCGCCCAAGCGGCTGACATGAAAACCATTCACAAATTAACCTAGCTCATTTGTAACTGGGGAATCAATCAAGGACTATATATTTATTAGTTGAATATAACATATGATTGATGTGTGAAGCACAAGTATATATATATATATGATCTGTATTGGTTAATTAGGAAGAAACAGATTCAGAATCTCCAGTGCCTTCTTGGAGGCTGCAGGTACCAAGAGTGATGCTAGAAGCTTCAAGAAGGGCAGCCTTCCTTTTACTTCTCCTTGTTTGCCATCTCTCTAGAGACTCAGACACCTCTCTCTTCTCCATTGCTGCCGCCTCTCGAGACTCCTCCTCCTCTCCACGCTTCGCCACCGTGACGGGGAAAATCAGGGGCTTCAGGAGCAAGACGAGGAACACGACGAGGATCACGAAAACGTACAAGCTTGTCCAAACACAGAAGGTCAATCTCCAGCGATGCACCACCTCTTTGAGCCAAGGAGGCCTGGAGTGGACCACAACCTCCGCATCGTAGAACTGCGGTAGGGACGAGGTCCCGGCCCGAGGGATTAACGTTAGGCGGATGTCCTCCGTACGAGGATAAGCAGCTTCTTTGTGTTTCAACACAGGAAAGGTTACCCTCTGCGTCTCGCTCGTCATCCCTAATACCAACGGCACTCCCATCAGGAACGTGCGCGCGTACCTGATCGGCCAACTCCTGAATCGCAGCATGCTCGGATGACTCGATCTCGCGATTACGTTTCCTTGCCCCGATATCAATTCAGCACTCAACTGCATAAATTCCACAACAACAAATAATTTCCATCACCTACTACATTACTTTTAATATACGTTGTATGCTGTTAGCTAGCTAGGCATCGATTAATTAGGATCAATAACTAGCTTAGCAAGCATCATAAATAAATACATACTAGTAATAATCAAGTAGACCATCAGTTAAAAGACTAAATAGAGATAGTAGTAGTTGTGAAATAGGACATCAAATAAAACAATCGAAATAGACAAGTGTATTAATTAGGCTGCACCAAAATAGACTACTTTAGGTGTGCATTTGTTGGCCAACATGATTTTGAACGATCTTTTAAAATACTTGTTTTTCAAGTACATCGTCGCACAGCCCGCCCAAGAAATAGACTAGGCACATAGCCTAACCCAAGTCAATCTCAAGCAATTATACCTTCGTTTTAATGAATGAACAAAAAATAGACCACGCACATATATAAGCCTCATTAACGCAAGTCAGTCTCAAGTAATTATATCATCAATCTTTAATGAATGAACAAGTAATTTTGACAATGAAGCGCAAGTACAGTATGTTGGTAAGACGCTCGGGGATTTAAGAGGGTGTTTGGCTAAACTTATAAGCTCGTTAAAATGTAGCTTATAAGCTCCTTTAAAATGTTTGACAAAATAAAACTCGTAATTAGAGCTTAAAAGTAATAAAAATAAGCTCTAAGAGCTCATAAGCTCCCCATAAAATAAGTTCTTTCACCCCAACTTATTTTCTCATTATCACATAAACAACACTTATTTTATACAAATAACTCAATTATAATTTTTTATTTTCATCATATATTATTCTAATTTTATCTCTTTTCAATTTTCTCCCTAACAAAAATTTTCTCTCTCTAATTAAAAATTCTATGTTCAGCTTATAAGCTTAATTATCCAAACACTTTGACAACTTATAAGTTCTTAAAAACTATGTCTTTTTTTTTTTTAAGAATTCTTAAAAACTACGTCTTATAAGCTTGAAACATCTTATAAACTCCAAAAACGTATACCTCTTTAAAATAAGTTTAGTCAAACACCCTTCTATTGGTATCAGATATTAACCACGCTATCACTAAATCAACACAAGTACACGAGTACTCATGATATCTTCATACTTACCTCATAAGCATAGTATCAACAATATAGATAAATATATATGCATGGTAGAAATTAATGAAGCAATGAGAAATTAAACCTGAAATATGCCAACATCTCTGTTATAATCGGAATCGGGCATCAAGAGAGACAAGGAGACGTAAACGGTGTGGCCCGGCGGCACGGCCGGGCCGTTCCCGAACGTCAAGAGGGCGGTGGGATGAGCATCACTATAATCAAACTGCACACTCTCTTTCACATAAAGCGGCTCTTCCGCCCACCACCTCACCAGCCCCACGCCCACCACCGCCGCTGCAACCATCGCCACCATCAGCGCCATCAGCACATACGCCGCCGCCGCCACGCCCGTCGCCATCCTCCCTAGGAGGGATGCACCCATCGCCGACGGGAGGAGCTTTGTGCAGAAAATGAAGGGGTTGGGCAGCTTGCATTTGTCCATGGATTCACAGTCGCTCGTGAGCAACACAACAGGTGTAATCAAGGGAAAGGTGGAGCTGAGCTCGACGACTCGACTCAACGCATGCACGTTACGGTTCCGACACGTGTGCTCAACCGACTCTACACAAACTAATCCTTATATTTCACTTACAGATATCAGATAAACATGCTCCCTTCGTTCCACTTCAAGTGTCTGTTTCTTTTCGACACAATTATTTACAAAAATATTAATTAATGTGATGTAGAGTAGAAAGGTGACATGACCTTCAAATATTAGTATTTCTTTTTGAAAATAATTCGTTCTGTAAAGAAACATAGAATATTTAAAATGAAATAGTTGAAAAATAAATAAATAAAATACTTGAAGTGAAACGGAGAGAGTAGTACTCCCTAAATACTTAGGAAATACGAAGTGAACATGAATTTTAAGAGAAAGAAAAATCCGTTGTGTATTGATGAGTAAGAAAGAGGTTTCACAATTTTTATTTTTATTTTAAATGATGATTTTGTTAACGATAATGATGAAAAAATATATATATGTGAGAATTATAAGAATATAATTAATAGGCTTATTTTAAAAAGTGAACTAAAAGGATGTTTCTTGGTTAGGCGAAAATGAGAAATATAAAAATATATATTGTGGACGAAATGAGTATTATATTATAAATAGTTTTATTTTTTATTTGATTGTAATAGTGTAATATGTATTTCTTTTTTTTTTTATTATTATTATTAAAAATATATAATTCTTATGAATTTGGATTTTACTTATAATGTTATACTCCCTCTTCGTCCTGCTAAACGTGTTTTCGACACGAATCTTAAAGTGAAAATATTAAGTAGGGCTAGGTCAGCACCAACTGCTTGCCTGCCTGCCTTAGGGAAATAGGGCTTATTAAGTAGGTGTTGAACTTTCTAGATATGCTTCATAACAAAGTAGAGAAGACAGTGATATGGTGCCTAAATATAGAGATGACTGAAAGCTCCAACAGTTTAGCATGTTTTAGTTTAATGCAGAGATGAAAATTGTGGGGGGTTTTCGAGTGTTGATAATTGTTGTGCTGTGATGTTTCTTGCTTTCCATTTGAACTGCATATGTCAGTTCTTCAACGGCTGTCCACATGAGACCTGTGCTTCATTTTTGTACCTAATATGAATCTTTGCTTGTACTGGGTCGTAGGTTACTGTGGGGTGTGGGTTTACGAGCTATGTGAATGAGGTGGTATGTATGATAAAGAGCTCGTGAAGTGCCATTTGAGGAAGATGAGGTGATTGTATGAATCTGGTATTAATTAGTTCTAGTTTGTATTTGTGTATTATAAAGAGCGGAGATGGAGCCTCGGAGCTAGTTGTTGAAGAATGAAGGTACTGAGATGGTTGTTGAAGATGGGGCTAAAGCAAATAGAAAACGAGGTAGCTTCCATGGTATTGCGCTTTTTCATGTGACTAGCAGTAAGAACGTGCGATGCACGTTAAACACATGTGTTTTTGTACTATGTAAATATAATTGATAGATATTATTATATAATGTTGAATATTTGTATTTTTTTTATTAATTTGATTTTTACTATGTAAATAAAATTCATAGATATTTTTATATAGTTTTGAATATTTGTATGAATTCATTTGACTATAATTGTAATTTAAAAAAGGAATCAATGCAACTATTAATGAATAAATTTAAATGCAATAAAGTAGTAATCATAATATACCTCTAAATAAAAATGGAAAAAATTCTACGATAAACATCCTAACTTATCTAAATACGGAGCAAGACGAATTTTAGATCTTCTCTTGTTTGATTTTGATGATTGGGGATGTCTTCTTCTTATTTTTGGTTTGCAACCGAATGTTGTTCAACGGCAGATCGTCGTCACTTGTAATCTCAATGTAGTCATCAAACTTTTTCTTGGCTACTCTTCTTTTTTTCTTTGGCGGTTCTGTGGGCTGCAACTCCGTCGTAGTTTTTTTCTTTCTAGACGGGTTTATCTTTTTTTATTTCTCGGGTGATTGTTTCTTTTCTTCCTCTTTAGTGGGCTCTTCTTCAATATCTCTAACATTGATGTTTTACATCGGTTGCGTCTTTTGGATTGCATTTGCTACAATATTGAGATTTCCCCGTTGATCGAATTTTATAGACTTGAGCATCATCATGAAGCGTATTTTTGTGTGCACTTGTGTGCTTAATCCTCTATAGTATGTGGAGGTTGTTTCACCCTGTGAAATGTTTAATTGTTATAATTATGTAATATCGAATTTTGTAATATGAATTATTTAAATTATAGTAAGTGTTTAAGTAAGAAATCTTAATTTACCTCTTTGATTGAAGAAAGATTGATATTCATCCACAGAGCATCCTACATATACCTCTGCCGCTTGATCGAACAGCTATTTTATTTACACGCCGCAAGTGTACGGGTGCAATTGTGTATAGCAGTGACAAGGTCGAATCCACAGGGACTAATTGTTATCAATGCCTATTCTTAATTACTTTACTCTATCTGGAAAACCGAATTGTAAAGGTTTGATTTTTGGAAAACAATTTCAAAATTTAAAATAAAGAAACACTGAAAAGAAATCAAGCTGTGAAAATGCGAAGTAACAGAAGAAAGAGAATTTCCCAAGGCAAATGTTTCAACAGATTCTCCTAACTAACACGTACGATTCAATTAATGAGATAATTCCTAAGGCAATCTCAAAGTTAATTCATACCCACTCCCGTGGCATACAAATCGTTGATTACATGCAAGGCTACCGTCCCCGGATCACACTTCTAACATGTAACTCCTAAAAGTTCCTAGGATTAAAGCCTTCACAATTATTAATTCCCTTTAGAATTAAAATAAATGTGTTCTATGTTCTTAGTTCAGGTATTAATTATCATCTCCCGATCTCAAATTAAAACCTATGATAATGCTAAATTGGTGATCAAGCAATAAAGCAAGCAATTATAACAAGAACAAAGAAAGGAATATAAATCTCAATTAATTAAATCAACAGTCAGAAATTTGAATCATGTCTACTCCCTAAACCTTGGGAAAAAGGGATTCTAGCCACACATAGACATATGAACTAGAATACAATTCTCAATCAAACTAATGAACATTAAACAATGAAAAACCGTAGAGAAGTTGAGATTCTTCAGTCTTGCTCTTGCTCCGTGTCTCACAGCTCTCCGGAAAAGTAAAAAATGATAAAAGATGATAAAAGGTCTTTGGAATAAGCTTTTGGGTGGTATTTATATGTCCTAGGTCAAGTAGGACTCAAAATCGCGTAAAAAAGCTGAAAAACGGATTTAGGGCGGAAACTCGGCGTCTCGCGCGGCCGGATCGCGCGGCCGCATGGCTGGACCGCGCGAGCTCGCGCGGCCTTCTCGCGCGCCCGCGCGCTGTGCCCGCGTGAGCAGTCCAGCAACTTCTGCCATCGTCGCGCGGCCGGGTCGCGCGGCCGCGCGCCTGGACCGCGCGACCTCGCGCGGCCTTGCGCAGTGATTTTTTTTTTTTGGCTCGTTCTCCCTCGTCCGAACTCCGATTTACGATCCGTTTGCGCTCACGAACTCCTATCGAGACGAACTACAACTTGTATTTCAGCCAATTCTTCCAAATTCTGCTTCATTATTTCTGAAAATTCGTTCAAACACAAGCAAGTAACAAGTTCTTGACCATAAACGAATATAAGCTCAAATAGACCATCAAACACACAAAATCCTCACAACTAAACATCAAAAATGACACACCAAGAGGTAAAAATGCATGTTTATCAACCCCCCAAACTTGAACTATTGTTCGTCCTCGGACAAAACAAAGATGAACCAAGAATGAATCAACAAGAGCGCAGAGAAAAGTGGATAACATTATGGCTTCAGATTTGTCAACAAAATACCAACATGCATTTGTATCTCCTATCATCAAGACATTGCACTCATGACAAACTCAAATTATGGTCTCAATGAATTGCAATCCTCACCAAAAAGATAAAGAATATAAAAACTCTCAACTCTCAAGTGTATCAATTAACAAGGACGTGTATACGCTCAGTTCAAGCAAAACAAGTACTCAACCATAAGCTTGTCAATCGTCTCACCTCTCCACCACTGCATGTGTGCTCCTATAACCAAGATCAAAAAGGTCTTTATTGAGGGTTGTAATGTAGGCTCTTTGGTAGGGTAAGATATATTTGGCTAAGTGACTAAAAGATACAGCTTAATGTAGCACAATCACCAACCTTATAGCATTCTTACTCAATTCTATCCTCCACCTTCCACAAAACCAAATTTTTCAATGTATAATCCACCACAACACAACAAATATTTCTCATGACATTATGACTTTCTAATGCATCCTATGTACCCATTTTTTTCCAATTTTCTCACTTTTCTTTTCTTTCCTCTTTTCTCTTTTTTTTTTTTCTACCATTCGTTTTTTTTTTTCTTTTTTTTTCTTCAACTTGTAGGGTACTAGGATTTTTCCAATCAAGAACAAAATTCATAATTCATAGTCACAGATCTCCACAACGCCCACTATCTCATATCAACAATTTCCAAGCTCCCACCCAAGGCTAAACCAAATAAAATGGACAATAAGGCTCAAAGGGGGTGAACTAGGATTATATAAAGATATAGGACAAATATGGGATAAACAGGCTAGCAAAGATGACCTTCTATCATCTCAAAGTTATTAAGCACACTATGTGACCTCGAGGGAGAAACCAAGACAAGTTCTAGTGAGACACAAGCATGCTCAAATAATCACTCAAGAATAAGAAATAAGACTGTAAAAATAATGACAGTCAAGGCTCAAAACTCACAGCTTATTTCATTGATTGCAAACACATAGAGACCATGCTTATCATTCATCATTCATGCTCAATCACAACGATATCAACACAAACGCATGCAATTTCACAAGTTTTAAACAGAAATCATCATGAACCAGTTATCCAACCAATCTCTACACTACTCATATCATCATCAAGGTAACATCACAGAGAAACTACCAAAGCAAGACTAAAACAAACTCAACGACAAAACAAAAACAATCAAAACAAAAAGTGCACCCACAAAGACACATCCCCCCAAACTTATTCACCACCAAGGAGAATAAGTTTGCAAAGGATTTGTGGGGCACGAAAACAAACAAACAAACAAACGAAAAGGAACAAACTAACCAGAAATTGGGTTGCCTCCCAATAAGCGCTATTTTAACGTCGTTAGCTCGACAGAACAGCAAACTCATCAAGGAGGCTGGTACAAGCAGTGCTGCGAACAGCTGCTCCCTGCTTCATGCTTCTCAACCAACACTCCTCCTTTAAACTTCCGATCACCTGGGTCCTGCCAAGCAAAAGGATCCGCATCAAATGTATTAAAAACATCAACACTTACCTTGCCCGGATCTTTTGCTTTCTTTGGCGCTTCATCTTTGTGGATGTGGCATGGTTCATAGACATGAAAAGTTTGGCTCTCATCTTGAACTCGCAGTGTGAGCTCTCCTTTCTCCACATCAATCAAAGCTCTTCCCGTTGCAAGGAACGGGCGCCCCAAAATCAGCGGAATTTTGTTCTCATCCTCAATGTCTAGAACCACAAAATCTGCAGGGAAAATAAAATCCCCCACCTTCACGAGTACGTTTTCCACAATTCCACGAGGGTAGGTGACCGACCTGTCCGCCATCTGCAGCCTCATTGATGTCGGCTTCAACTCTCCAATTTCCAGCTGCTGAAAAACAGATAGAGGCATAAGATTTATGCTCGCCCCCAGGTCGCAGAGTGACCGTCCGAAATGCTGGCCTCCAATAATGCAGGAAAGTGTGAAGCTGCCCGGATCTTTGACCTTCGCCGGCAGCTTCCTCTGCAAGATTGCGCTGCATTCTTCATTGAGATTCACCGTCTCAAACTCACCCAGCCTCTTCTTCCTCGAGATGATGTCCTTCAAGAATTTCGCATACTGTGGCATCCCCTGCAGCGCCTCCACCAATGGAATATTGATGTGCAACTTCTTGAAGATCTCTAAAAACTTGGAGAATTGCTGTTTCACCCTCTCTTTCTTATGGCGCTGAGGGAAAGGTATAGTCACAGTTGCTGGCGAAGTAGCTGTCTGCTTTTTATCCTTCTTACTGCCAGAAACCTCAACAGTGACCTCCTCAGCTTTTTCCTCAATCAGTCGTGCACTCTCCTCTTTTGCCGTCATAGCCCCTTCCTGTGTAGTCCCGCTTGGCAGATCAACCATCTTAAAATGACGTTGGGGAAACGGCAACCACCCAGGAGGGCGCAGATGAGGTGGAAGTCGTCGGCCTTCCTCCCAGACTCTCCACGATAGCTCTGGTCTCTCCATCTCACGAGATCCATGGCTGCCTTCAGAGATGGCTTCATTCTTCAACCCAATGGCCATGCACTGCTCCTTTGGGTTCACCTTGGCATTGTTTATGAGATTTCCCGACTGTTGGAGCTTGTTGACGGCGGTGGTTAGTTGACCCAGTTGGGTCTCAAACATCTTCATTTGAGTCCCCACGGCAATGGCATTGGACTCCAGCTTTTCCATTCTTTCATCTGCCTTGGAGATGAACTTCATCATCAGCTCCTCTATATTTGGCTTCTTCTCTTCATTAATGATTCCATTCGTAACAGAGAAGCCTGGTGGAGGTTGGATTGCATTGTTGGGATTTCCATAAGCCAAATTTGGATGTGGACGCCCTCCATGATGAAACTGCTGTCCACTATTGTATCCACCATGTTGCCCATGCTGATAGTTCCCATAGTTTCTGCCATTGATGTAGTTGACGTCTTCTACGCCTATCGGGATCTCTACAGCTGGCTCAGAATTGCCAACAGTCATAGCATTGATTTTCGAGTTCATCTCTGCCAGCTGAGTCAAAATCAATGCCACGGGATCTGAACTGGAGGTAGCAGCAACTTTCTTCAAGTGAACTCTCTCGGATGGCCATTGATAGCTCGTGGTGGCCATGCTTTCAATGATCTCCATGGCTTCAGAACTCCCCTTCTTGAGCAATGAGCCCCCTGCAGCTGTATCCATGAACATCCTGGTGCGCTCTCCACAAGCGTTATAGAACATGACCACCAGAGTCCCCTCATCGAAGCCATGGGACGGGCACTTCCTCAACTTCTCCTGGTATCTCTCCCATGTCTCTGCTAGTGTCTCTCCATCGAACTGTTGGAATTGGAGAATCTCCATCTTTAACTTCAATGTGAGCCCGGGAGGATGGAACTTCCGCAGGAAAAGATCAGCCAAATCCCCCCATACAGGATTAGCTCCCAGCTGCAAAGTATGATACCATGACTTTGCCTTATCCCGGAGTGAGAATGGGAAAAGGCGGAGTCGTATGATGTCATCTGGGACTCCGTTCATCTTGACAGTGCTGCACAACTCCAAGAATTGCGCCAGATGCGCATTTGGGTCCTCCACGGCTTTACCTCCATATTGGTTTTGCTGCACCATGGTAATCAGCCCAGTCCTTAGCTCGAAGTTATTCGCGTTGACTCTGGGCGGCTCTTGGTACTGGTACAGTGGAGTAAATGCCTCATCAATAGGCGGCTGTTTCTGCTCAGCAGCTTTTTTCTGAGCATCCAACACCGCCTGCAACTGCTCTCTCAACGCACGGACTTCTTCCGCAGTGGCCATAGAATCCAAATTATCTTGCTTTGCTTGGCTGTTCTTGCGGCGGAGCGTAGCTTCAATCTCAGGATCAAAATCTTCAAGAGGAAGCTTCTGAGATCGCGTGTTCATGCACTACCTAGAAAACTCCAACGCAAGAATCAGAACCGCAGGAAAAATAAAGAACAGAAAAATAAATAAACAGAAATAAAAATCCAGAGTAGTATCAAACAATTAACAGAATAGTACTGATAAAAATCAGTCCCCGGCAACGGCGCCAAAAACTTGTTCGCTATTTTATTTACACGCCGCAAGTGTACGGGTGCAATTGTGTATAGCAGTGACAAGGTCGAATCCACAGGGACTAATTGTTATCAATGCCTATTCTTAATTACTTTACTCTATCTGGAAAACCGAATTGTAAAGGTTTGATTTTTGGAAAACAATTTCAAAATTTAAAATAAAGAAACACTGAAAAGAAATCAAGCTGTGAAAATGCGAAGTAACAGAAGAAAGAGAATTTCCCAAGGCAAAGGTTTCAACAGAATCTCCTAACTAACACGTACGATTCAATTAATGAGATAATTCCTAAGGCAATCTCAAAGTTAATTCATACCCACTCCCGTGGCATACAAATCGTTGATTACATGCAAGGCTACCGTCCCCGGATCACACTTCTAACATGTAACTCCTAAAAGTTCCTAGGATTAAAGCCTTCACAATTATTAATTCCCTTTAGAATTAAAATAAATGTGTTCTATGTTCTTAGTTCAGGTATTAATTATCATCTCCCGATCTCAAATTAAAACCTATGATAATGCTAAATTGGTGATCAAGCAATAAAGCAAGCAATTATAACAAGAACAAAGAAAGGAATATAAATCTCAATTAATTAAATCAACAGTCAGAAATTTGAATCATGTCTACTCCCTAAACCTTGGGAAAAAGGGATTCTAGCCACACATAGACATATGAACTAGAATACAATTCTCAATCAAACTAATGAACATTAAACAATGAAAAACCGTAGAGAAGTTGAGATTCTTCAGTCTTGCTCTTGCTCCGTGTCTCACAGCTCTCCGGAAAAGTAAAAAATGATAAAAGATGATAAAAGGTCTTTGGAATAAGCTTTTGGGTGGTATTTATATGTCCTAGGTCAAGTAGGACTCAAAATCGCGTAAAAAAGCTGAAAAACGGATTTAGGGCGGAAACTCGGCGTCTCGCGCGGCCGGATCGCGCGGCCGCATGGCTGGACCGCGCGAGCTCGCGCGGCCTTCTCGCGCGCCCGCGCGCTGTGCCCGCGTGAGCAGTCCAGCAACTTCTGCCATCGTCGCGCGGCCGGGTCGCGCGGCCGCGCGCCTGGACCGCGCGACCTCGCGCGGCCTTGCGCAGTGATTTTTTTTTGGCTCGTTCTCCCTCGTCCGAACTCCGATTTACGATCCGTTTGCGCTCACGAACTCCTATCGAGACGAACTACAACTTGTATTTCAGCCAATTCTTCCAAATTCTGCTTCATTATTTCTGAAAATTCGTTCAAACACAAGCAAGTAACAAGTTCTTGACCATAAACGAATATAAGCTCAAATAGACCATCAAACACACAAAATCCTCACAACTAAACATCAAAAATGACACACCAAGAGGTAAAAATGCATGTTTATCAGTGTAGCACGAGCATTGCAATCGCCTTGTATAACATTTATTGTGATTCTGTATCTAGAAATATATGAAATGATAGAAATTAATTATTATATGTTTGTTATTGTGTCATTAACTAATTTTAATTGGTAGTGGGTTTAAATTTGATAATTACCTGGGCGACGCATGAAGAACTTCTTCATTGCATTTTTTGCATATTGCACTCTCATCAATTTTGGAGAAAGATGTGTTGCAATTTTTACAAGAATCATATCATATTGTTGCTTTATTTTCAACTTTGTCAATAATTCCCGTAAAGCAATACGAAACACCCTAATATATGACAAAAAATAATATATTATAGAAATAGTCGATTATGTACTTTTGAAATGCATCATTAATTTTTTTATATATCGTACATCCAATAATAAATGTTGATTGTCTCTGAGATCTTTAAGAGTGACTTCCTTTGTATGTTTTATTTTTTGTGCTATTGCTAATGCATCATCATCAACATCAGAACACCTGTATATAATATTAAATGATATGTTAGATTTTTTTTTAATATACAATTTATTTATTTTTTGATACGTACGATTGCATCGGCTGAATCTCTTTGCATGTTGGTGTAATTTGCAAGACGGATCTCATCGTATTTTGCAAGAGTATACCACCTAAATATATATATATATATATATATATATATATATATACACATAAAATATATTATTAAGTATGTAGTATTTTTTTTGAAGGGAAGTATGTAGTATTTTACAAGTAAAAAGAAGTAAGTATTATTTTAAGAAAATATATATAATATGTTTGTCACCAAATTTTCTTTTTGCTACGATATAGGAAATCGCAACAGTTGGCTTCTGTGCAATTATTTGTTCAAGGTCATCTCCTTCATTCTTCGCCATATCTTTCCATAAAGATATTTCTACAATTTCAGATCTTCGAGAAATATTGAGTAAATTCATTTATAGTTATTTTTCTAAGGTTATGAACGAATTATAGTATATGAAACATTAAATAAAAATAACATATGGCTATATATATATATATATATATAGGGGCGCGCTCCAGTGAGACCCCCTTTTTTTCGTGTAACATGAGTACAATGAATAAGACATATAATACTAATGAACAAAACGTATATCTAATGAACAAGATGTATATACTGATGAACATGGCCGTATATATTGATGAACAACGCAGTATATACTGATAAATAACAAAGTTTAAAATATTCTGCTCTCTCCAGGATTCGAACCCTGCGAAAAAAAATCATCCTCTAGATACAATATCAGCCATAGAATTGATGAAATAAACGCACCAGATCGTGCCCTAGATCTCACTAAAATTAGGGGGTCTCATTGGAGCGGCCCCCTATATATATATATATATATATATATATATATATATATATATGGTGTGGTTCTAGAGAGAACTACATTATTTATGAGAACGGGAGAACCATCAAATCTAATGCATTCACTGTAAAAATTAATGCATTTGTTGTTAAAATTAATGCACTCAAAAAAATAAAAAAAAATTGCTCCTTTCAGGATTCGAACCCAGGATCTGCATTCATCCAACAAGATGATGTATCCACCGTAGATCTTGATGATCGAATGGCTGAAAATGGTTCTCCGTTCTTTTTTTATTTATGGTTCTTTCCTGAACCTCTCCCTATATATATATATATATATATATATATATATATATATATTATTAAATGACGATTTTATAAAAAGAAAAGAAAAAACCAAAAAAACCCTTGAAAGCACAGAAGGAGCAGACTAAGGGCCGAACCTCATTAAAACCTTTTCACTGAAAACCCAGTGGGGAAAACCGTGAAAAGGAAAAAGAGTACTCGTCTAAACACAAAACGAAAGTAGGGAAGAGCGGAAGGGAAAGTTTCCGGAACTACGGCCTAACCATCGTCCCCAAACTATCCCGGCTCTCACCCCACGGGAAAAAAAAAAAAAAAAAAAAAAAAAAAGGGCGGTTAGAACCAAACAGCCACCCATCAGCCCCAACTACCGTTTTTGACGCAGATGGCTATGCGAAGCCATGTCAAGACGAACCGCAGCCCTAATCTCCTCAATCTCGTGCGGCCACCACCCTTCCGAACGTTGTTGGTTAGCCATTATATCGGCCGCCTTGTTTCCTTCTCTAAAGATGTGAGAAACCTGCAGCGAGAAAGCATCTAACATCTTTAAAATCCTATTCCAAGCCGCCTTAAAACGCCAAGGCACATTCAAAGAACGGGAATTAAGAATGAGTATCACGTAGGTGGAATCGGCTTCAATCCAAAGTCTGTGCCATCCACGATTGTGAGCAATTTGAATCGCCGAGATAACTGCCAGTAGCTCTGCTTCAAAGGCAAAACCCGAGCCACCTTTGAAGTGAAAACAACCACGCACCCCATTCCAGTTATCTCTAAACACCCCACCTGCAGCAATAGTTCCCGGAGTTCCCGTCGCTGAACCATCAGTATTCACTTTGATCCACGGCGCCACCGGTGGCCACCAATGTACCTCCACAAACTCCGGAGGAGGAGCACTCCTGGTATTAACACCCACTGCCCGGAGAATCAGATAATCCGACCAAGAATTCCACATGTAGCCTAATTTAGCAAAGTTATTATCAATCTCTTTGAAAGCAACTTTCACAGTGTGGATGACACGACGTTCTTCGAACTTTTGATTATCAAATATACAATTGTTTCTCTGCATCCAAATGGCCCAGATGACCGTGATGATACCCGCTTTCCAGAAATTACCAATGAGGGGACTAAGTTTATACTGCCAAGCTGCCACCAAAAAACTATGAATATCACTCTCTTGCAACCCTTGCATGAAATTGAACCACCCAAGGAACGTAACCCAAATATTCTTCACCCGCTCACAATTCCAGAAAAGGTGATCCTGAGACTCACTTCCTTTTAAGCAAATCAAACAAACGTTAGGCGTGATCATACCGTAGCGGATAAGGCGATCATAAGTCGGCATTCTATTATGAAGAAGACGCCAACAGATCAAGGAACGTCGAATCGGAATAAAGGATTCCCATAGCCAAGAACCCCAAGACACCTTCGGAAAATGATGACAATGCTTGTTGAAGGCCAGCGCAGTAGTGACATTCCCTTGCAACGAGGGTTTCCAGAAACGCACATCTCCGTCAGTGCCCAGAGGAGTGAGCAAAATATCACACACTATCTCAGGAAAAGCATTAACAAAGGCTTGCGTGAAATGCCAGACCCCATCATAGAAGTAATCTGCCACCGATTGAGTAAGAAACGGAAGCATGAAATGTGGAATACCACATTTATTCAAAAGATTATACCCAAGCCAGTCGTCATACCAGAACGAAGTAGAAGCGCCATCACCAATATACGAGTACGAATCCGCCACCAAACCATCAATTTCCTCACGTAAGCTCATCCAGATAGTAGAAGCAGCCACCAGAGATTTACTACGCCCAAATCGATCGAGATATCTATCTCTAATTAAATCATATCCGAACTCACGCCCACCAACCACCTTCCACGCCATTTTCATGAGATAGCTCTTATTCATGAGGGCGAACGACCTAACCCCGAGACCGCCCTCCTCCTTAATCGAGCAGACCCTCTTCCAACTCACAGAACAAGACGGCGTCTGCTTGATGTTGCCAGTCCAAAGAAAATTACGACAGCACGCATCGAGCTCCTTAATAAGAGCTGTCGGCCATCTATAAACCATCATGGAGTGCGTCAGAGAGCTTTGGATAACCGACCTGATCAGGCAAATCCTCCCAGCCATCGACAACTGTAATCCCTTCCATCTCGCGAACTTGTTGATCACACGATCATGTATCGGTCGAAGATATGAAGCACGTACACGGCCCTTAAAGATAGGAACCCCAAGGTAAGAAATCGGAAAATTGCCCTGAGAAAACCTCATTATGCTCTGTATTGCCCTGCAGGTCTGAGAAGGAACTTTGCTAGTAAAAAAAATTTGCGACTTATCCTGGCTCACAATTTGATCAGAAATTTGACCATAATACTCCATAATTTTCTGAATGGTATGAGCGTTCGTGACCGTGGCATGACAGAAAACCAGAATATCATCTGCATATAAAAGATGAGTGGGAAAATTAATTCCCTGTCTCATTTGCATCGGTGTAAGGGTGCCTGCGCTAACACAATTTGCAAAGAGCCTACCAAGAACATCCTCGGCGATTCCAAAAAGAATCGGAGAAAGAGGATCGCCCTGACGAACACCCCTTGAACACGCAAAATAGCCTTTAAGCTGACCATTGTACAGAATAGAAATCCTAGCCGAATGAAGCAGAATCTCAATCCAACTAATGAACTTTGGATCATAGCCAGCAACACGAAGAACGTTAAGCAGGAAGTCCCAGTTAAGAGTATCAAAAGCTTTATTGATGTCAATCTTGCAAGCCATGTTTTGACCACGGCTCGTACGATGCATACAGTTCACGCCTTCCGACCCAATCAGAATACAATCGTGAATGGAACGGCCGCTAATAAAACCAAACTGATGACGGGAAACATAAACAGCAGCAACCTGACTCAGTCTAGACGCCAACACCTTAGTAATAATCTTGTAAAGAAAGTTGGACAAAACAATCGGTCTCAGATCCGAGACCGAATTGACGACATCTTTCTTAGGGATCAACACCAAGGTATTAGAATTACAGCCTTGAGGAAGATAAGAATTCCTGAAGAAAGCTTGAACAGCACACCAAATATCCACTTTAATAATCGACCAACAATGCTGAAAGAACTTACCCGAGAAACCATCCGGCCCTGGCGAGCTGTTCGGCTCCATCTGAAAAACCACAGCAGAAATTTCCTCTTCATCCGGCAAGCGAATGAGCAAATTATTATAACGATTTTCAACCATCTCCTCAATCACCGCCTCCACCGCCGAAATATCAGTATTAGTATGGCTGCTAGTCGAAAACAAAGAAGAGAAAAAATCCACGATATGATCTCCAATAGCCGTCTGATCATAATTCATAACACCATTGATCTCCATGTGAGAAACGATGTGAGGTTTACGACGAAACCTAAGCATTGCATGAAAGAACTTTGTGTTCCTGTCTCCGTCTTGAAGCCAAGACACCCGACTTTTTTGCTGTAAAAGCGAGCTCTGCCTGGAAAGCACAACGTTGATCTTAGCTTGGGCCTCCACTTCTTTATCAAAGAGCTCCTCCGTGTAACCATCCCTGGCAATCTGATCTTGAATCTCCAAAAGCTCTTGTTGAGTATTCATGAGACAAGAATCCACATTTCCAAAAACATTCCGATTCCACTCGCGAAGAACCTGCCGAAGACGCTTTAATTTATGCATAACTTTAAAAATCGGGCAACCAATCTCGGTATCCATATGCCAGGATCCTTCCACCGTATTGAGAAAATCCGGATGTAAGGTCCACATGTTAAGGAACTTAAAGAAACGATGGCGAGGAGGAGCATCCAACATGCAATGAAGAACAAGCGGCGAATGATCCGAGGTAATACGTGGAAGAGCTTGAACAAAAACCGAACTCCAGAGATTCGCAAAAGAGTCAGCATAAATCGCTCTATCCAGACGAGACTCCACATGGGTTGGCATAAATCTACGACCAGACCACGTATAATGCAGACCAACCGTAGGCGCCTCAATGAAACCGGAGGCTTCAATGAAATCACAGAACTCCGCACAAGAAGTAGAGTTAGGCATACAGTCACTACTTCTTTCATGGGCGCCTTTCACCGCATTAAAATCGCCAATAAAGACAACATTACCATCAATATGATCCAGAAGATCCAACCACAAACGACGTCTGCCAGCATACGTGTTAACGCCATGCACCACCGCGATTTTAAAATTCCACGTCGACCATCTGCAGTTCATGATAACCACCTGCTCCGAGGAGAAAATCACATCATGAGTAACAGAAGGATGAGAAAAAACCCAAATATTCGAACTCATGTTGTGTCTTGAATTTTGAAAACAAGGAATAAGATTCAGAGAACGCCAAAATCTAGAATAAGTCTTCTTGAGATTCGTCTTAGGCTCAATAATCCCAACAATCACAGGGGAGAAGGAGTCGCAATGCCCCTTTAAAACTCGTTTGGACTCGTCCGTAAGGCCCCGGACATTCCATACGAGGACATTCATCATAAAGACTGAGAATTCGTGTTCGGGTTTTCACCCGATTCCACTTCAGCTGCCCAACTCTTGGCCGCCACATTATTCAGGGCTCTATCATTCTTCGACCTCCCTGACGTAATAATGAAATCTCGAGGTTTATCTCCTGCTTCCCAAGCTTTGTAAAGTTTATTTTTGATGAAATCTTCAGCCTGTTGGTTAGGTTGCTGATTAGGTTGCTGCTCTACCGAGTTCCGGAGACGACTCTTGATACTATCTTCCCCACGAATCATCGGTTTCTTTGCCTCCAAATCTTTCGGCGGTCTTCCCCTTTTTTTCACCTGCGCTTCCGCCTCAAAATTCCTGAAAGTTTCCACTATCCGCTGAGCTTTGATAGCGCTTTCCATCATCCTTTCCTATATATATATATAACATGAGTACAATGAATAAGACATATAATACTAATGAACAAAATGTATATCTAATGAACAAAATGTATATACTGATGAAAAATAAAATTTAAAAAATTCGTAATGAATAAGATATATATACTGATGAACAGGGCCGTATATATTGATGAACAATGCAGTATATACTGATGAATAACAAAATTTAAAATATTCTGCTCCCTCCAGGATTCGAACCCTGCAAAAAAAACCATCCTCCAGATACAATATGAGCCATATGATTGATAAAATAAACGCACCAAATCGTGCCCTAGATCTCACTAAAATTAGGGGGTCTCATTGAAGCGGCCCCCTATATATATATATATATATATATATATATATATATATATATATATATATTTAATGTATAAATTTTATGTAGAACACGTATGAATTCGTTGTATAAAGGTATGAATTGTGAAAAATAAATTTTTGCTACCGTTGAGATTCGAACTCAGGACCATAAATCCATCCAACAGAATTACGAATCAACCGTAGATCTTGATGATCTAAGGGCTGAAAATGACTCTTATTTTATATCTTAAGAAATGCTCTTATTTTAGCTCTTATATATATATAGGGAGAAGATCCATAGAGAATGCTAAATATTTTGAGAATAGAGAATACGTGAAAAAAATAACGAATAAGTCTATTATTTCGATGAATAAATCAATGTAGCGTATGAATAAGATTTTGGCCTGGTTCGAATCCTGAGAGGGGCGAGATTTTCACTATATTTATTGAATACATCTGTTCATTAATTATGTTGATTTGTTCGTAAAATTTATTCGTTATTCTCCATTCTCTCGAAAAATATAATTATCTATGGATCCTCTCCCTATATATATATATATATATATATATAGGGGAGGGCTACGGTAAAAACACTTTTTAAAATATAAATATAAACGTTTTTTAATGTACGAATTTTATCCAACAGGGTTACGAATTCATCAAACATGGTTACGAATTGTGAAAAATAATTTTTTGCTACCTTTGGGATTCGAACTCAGGACCACGAATTCATCCAACAGGGTTACGAATCAACCGTAGATCTTGATGATCTAAGGGCTGAAAATCATTTATATTTTATACACTTAAGAGTGTTTTTATTCTAGCCCTCCCCTATATATATATATATATATATATATATATATATATATATATAGGGTGGAGTTCTATGGAGACCACTTTTTATATAGAGAATAGAGACCACATTATGTCCGTTGGATGAATCTGAATCAAGGGACCATAAAATTCCATGATATTAAATTAATTTGGTATGTTTATGAAATCCCGTGAAATACTCCATTCCTTTTCTGATGTGATACCATTCGTCAATGAACGTAATAGCTGAACATTAGTATGTTCATTTATTTTCCTACGAACATATCGCTGTTCATTTGTTTTTCTACGCATATATCATCGAACATTAGTATGTTCATTCATTTTTCTACGAACATAGCAACGAACATTAGTACGTTCATTAGTATTTTCTATGTGAACATTAGTATGTTCGTTTGTTTTTCTACGAACATATCAACGAACATTAGTATGTTCATTAGTATTTTCTACGAACGTGTGGAAGAGAGAGAGAGAGAGCGTGAGTTTGGAGAGGGACGGATCGTGAGGGAGAGATTTGAGTATAAATAAAAGATTTGATTAGTTGTAATTAGGGAAATAAATAAATATGGAAAAATTACAATAATTAATGGATGAATGATCGCCGTTAGATTAAGCAAGATTGACGCACAAGATTTGGTCTTCATTCTCTATATAAAAAGTGGTCTCCATAGAACTCCACCCTATATATATATATATATATATATATATATATATATATATATATATATATATATATATATATATATATATATATATATATATATGCATTGGAAATTGAAAGATGGATGCGGAATAATAAATAAAGAACTTACTTTTTGTTCATGAGAGTTAAGTTTCTCACAGCCTTTATCACTCATTTTATAGGAATCTGTTGATTTTTTTGTACTTAATTGTACTAAAATTTCAGAAATATCTGTGACAATTTTTTGTTTTATTCATATAATTATATATTTAGAGTTTAATGTATGTTTTATTTGAAGGAATATTTTAAACTAATTTCACTTACCAAACTAAATTTGTGACTTACCTCTTTGTCAACCATTATCAATTTCCAGACTTTTGTGCCTCTAAACACTTTAAATACAAATTAACACTTTATCGATTCAGCTTATTCATAGGCAGGATTTATAGATTATGATTGAGTAGGGATTTCATTAAGACATATGCATAATGAGAAAAGTAAATAGCCTTAAGCTAAGGTGGAGCATAAATATTTGCAATTTGTAATTGTAAAATTCTGAAAATCAATTTATATTATTATTTATATGATTAGTATGCTACAGTTAATGGGTGGGAATGAAAAGAATGTTCTCTACTCATAGTGAGTTATAATCTCATGATTGGAATAATATAACTTTAGAAGAATAAAATTAATAGATTAGTCCAAAAGTTTAATACTACAATTCAAATTAGTAAAATCAATTATAAACATTATAAAAATTTAAAATATGATAATTAACTAATTTAATCATCAATCAATTTATAAAAAGTTAATAGAGATACCTTATTCTTCATTGGAGATAATATCGCCTGCAGTTATGGTTCTTGCTAATGAAGTAGAAGTAGAAACCGAATTTGTGTTACGAACCAAAGATGATGGATCAATCTTTCTAATGTTTTGATGCCAACCTATTTCGCCCATTGGAAAAAGAAGTGGATATTGCAATGGATCATAACATCCATCGTAATGCTTTATTCTATGGCTGTCGCCGGAATGAGCATGAAATTGAAGGATAATCTTTCAATCTTCGAAAGAATTTTGCATACGGGTTGATCTCTAAAATTTTCATGAGCATTTGTACAACTGCTTCTGACAAAACTTGATTTTGCATTACGTTAATTTTGTTCTCAACCTCACTTTGTGTGTCATGAAAGTATAGCTGAAAAAATGTTGGAGACGTATATTGTGGGATCAATCCAGGAAGATCATAATAAACCATGCCTTGTGCTCGAAAAGAATAAACTTCACGTCATGCAGATGCCAATTCTTTGTCCAATTTTACACCAAACGAAGTAAATGAGAATATACTATTATAAGCACGAATATTCCTTCTGAAATTAATAGCTTCTTCTGACTGGGCTGTAAATAATTCATCCAACTCCGGAGGAACTTCAGAAAATGCCAGTTTTACTTTTCCATTATCACAACAAAAAGTAGGAGGTTCATATTCAAATCTTCTTGCAACACAATAAATGCAATCAGGCACATTTTTCAATTCATGTAGCAATGAACCTAAATAGATAAATAATATAATTAAAAAAACATTAATAGTTTATTATAATGTATTAAACGTATTTTAATCTTAAAAGAATGTAATACTTATAATTCAAATCAATTGCATTTCGTGTACGTTTCTTTTGCCTTTGTAGATTTTTTCTTTGTCTATATACCTCATTAGCTGCAATATATAAATATAAATATATTAATTAAAAAAATATTTTGATTTGTGTTCATGTTGTGTGATATGTGGTGATTATAACATAGACAATTAATATAATATATATATATAGATATATATATATATATATATATATATATATATAGGAATTGGTTCAATTGAGATTTATATATATTTTGAGATTTTGAGATAAATAAACATATAAGTACATTTTAATGAACTTGTCAATTAATTTTTATGAACGTGCGTTGGTATGGGGTTCAATCCCTGCAAGTGGCGTATTTTTTAATAAATTAAATAGATTCATATGTTCATCAGTTATATTGATTACGTTCAAAGAATTTAATGATATGTTCATTTATCTCAAAATCTCAAAATATTTAAAATCTCAATATAAGCTAACCCTATATATATATATAGATATAGATATAGATATAGATATAGATATATATATCCCTTGATATAAATACTTAGAAGCTTGTGCGCTCATGCTATAGAAAATACCTGAAAATGAGATTGTTTTGCGCAATGTAACTTCCATGCTCATAATTAGTGTATATAAATTTTAAAATCCTGTAAATAAATATTTATTTTGTAACACGACAATAATAAATAAATAAATAACAATAAAAAGGAATGTTAATAATAATTATAAGTATAACTCTAATCAAATAAATATAAACATATTGATATGGCAGGAAAACAATTACTATATCATTATATTTTATCAAGCAATATGTTTGATGTATTAATTTATTCTAGAATATGTTAATAATGGAGATTCACAGATGTTATGTTAATAATGTAGATTCACAGATGGCACTTATGCTCGAAAAGTAAATCTACCTTCTTTTTTTCTTTAACATTTATTTTAATGAAAACAGTATTGACTTTCAGTTGAATATCAATTTAGGCAGAATTTTGTGAATTAAACCACATGAAGGTGCTAAAGCAGGAAGCTGTAATGCCTTCTTTGCATGCTTAGACAAAGGACATCTCAGATGGTTTTGCATTGTATGCATAAGCTCTCGCATCTTTTTATCACTGCAAACACAGAAACATGCTTTCTCATGATTTGTTAGATTCTCAGGAATTTATTCACTACTACATTTAATGGATCCAATTCTTTCTTCCCCTCTACATAAATCACAATAAGTCATGGTCTTACGTCTGAGATCCTTCGCTTTGCGTAAAGGGACTGATACAAAAGAAGATTAGATGCTGGGACAGTCACCTTTAGAAATCATTCAGCTGCCATTTTACTTTATGTGAAATCGTTCTTATCCCTTTTGTCAACTGAAGAAAACCCATTATGTGGTTCTTGCTGAGCAACATGAAGCTCTGTTAATAGCTTGGACTGGTTCATAGAGTTAAAGGCTTCATTCTTTAACTATTCTAGGAGATGCTTTTCAAATTTCAAAGAAACTTCATAAATCAGACTAATTACTACCAAGAAGGCATCGGGTTTCGGAATATACTCACGGGAATATAATGGAAGATGTAGAGAGAGGCAACCTCCGAGAAGGTGTGCAGTATGAATAAACCATATATATGCCTCTTGTAATATATATGCCAGTGCTAAGAAATTAGAAAACTCCAAACATGATGATAGGAGGTCTCTTAGGAGCTCGAAGGGGTTAAGCAAATTAAATAATATTGAAGCATTTGTTATATTTGTGAATGATGTTTCCCAAATATATATTGATATAAAAACCCCTTATACACCTGGAAGCATGGAGTGGAATGCACTCAAAGAAATCAACGTGCCCATGTCTCATATAAAGAAATAACAGTTTGTAGTTTGAGGGCTTACCTACCTGACTGGAGAGCGACATTTAGAGCCCTAGATGGTTGACGGCGAGAGATAGGAACGGCAGCGATTCGTTAGCCGGCCGGAGGTGCCAACGGCGTCGACGTGAGCAGGTGCGCGCTGATTGATCAATATGTAGTTTCGCCAGAATTATTAGAATTCTAAACTAATGCTAATCTATTTGATGTATCCGATAACTAATGCAATAAGCTATTAAAGCTTAAGAGAGAGAGAATTCTAATGCAATTAGAATTCTAAACTAATGCTAATCTATTTGATGTATCCGATAACTAATGCAATAAGCTATTAAATATATTTTATAAATATTATAATATAAAATATATGATAAGGGTAAAATAGGCAATCCACAAGTTGTCCCATAAAATGCTTACGCTCTTTTTCTATTAGTATAGATTGTAAGATTAAAACTTGTTTTAATCATCGCCAACATGTTTAAGAGAATGAATGATTATTTCTGCTTTTCTCCTAAAATACTGTTCTTGCCTTTCTTCTTCAAATTGTTGGTAATAAAATCGTTGCTTTGATTTCGTAGATGGCCAAGCTGCCTATTCGATCGATTGCATTCTATTTTATTATGTTGCTCGTGATTTTCTTGTTTTTCATTTTCATTTTATGAAGCTTGTAAGCAAAATAGGAGTTAGTGAATTGTTTATGCATGGATTCAACTCTCGGTGAATACATTAATAATCTGCACAGAACCGAAATTTGGAGTTTATACATAAATTCCCTCATCTTTATTTAATACTACCATTTGCACTCGTGCAATGCACGAAAAATATTTTTATATTTTATTATAAAATTGATTATTGTTGATGAGTGTTTAAGTAAAACTTGATCTTAGCCATTCATTTCAACGGAGGAGATATATAGTAACTTTTCTTGTCATCTTACTGTTGTAAATTTGTAATAGTTGAGCTGAGAGAGTTTTTGTTAGTTAGTTACGAGAGAGAGAAAAATGAGAAAAACAGTTAGTGAAAAGCTGTGAAAAGCTCATTTTGCTGTGTGAGAGAGTTCATCTTCTTCGTTTTTCTTTCCTCTGTAACATCTGAGTCTTTTTCTTCATCTTGTGAAGCAATAAAATCTGGTTAACTTTCCCGTGGATGTAAGATCAGCAATGATCTGAAACACGTAAGATCTCTGAGTAATTTTCTTTCATGCTCTCTTCCAATTTTCTGTTCTTGTGAATCGTGGTGTTGGCTGCTGTGTTAGCCTAAGTTTTGTGTGAATCTTGATCGATTAATCACGTTCTTGATTCACATGTGGCGCCGTCTGTGGGAAGAGGCGATCTCACGACCTAATCAGATCCGGTGATAATCGGAGCAATTACGATATACATACGATTTGTGAAGTTGATCTGTGTGAAGATTCAAAATGGCGACCACGAGATACGAAGCAGAAAAGTTCAATGGGAATAACGATTTTGCTATTTGGCAAATCAAAATGAGGGCATTGCTTGTGCAGCAGGGTTTGGCAAATTTTCTGAATGAAGATGCTGTGAAAGATTTGAAAGAAGATATGGCCGATGCCAAGAAGAGAATTGAGCTGCAAGAGAAAGCTCATAGTGCCATAATTCTCAACCTAAGTGACAAAGTGCTGAGGGAGGTTTCGAAAGAAAAAACAGTTGCTGCAGTCTAGAAGAAACTTGAAAGCATATACATGGAAAAGTCATTGGCCAACAGGTTATACTCTAAACAACGCTTGTATTCTTACAAAATTACTGATGATAAGAATATATTAGAGCAGTTAGATGAGTTTAACAAAGCCATAGATGATTTGGAAAACATCGAAGTTGTTCTTGGTGAAGAAGATAAGGCCATTGTTTTATTAAATGCCTTACCTAAGTCATATGAACATCTTAAAGATGCCATGCTATATGGTCGTGAGAAATCCATTACATTAGATGAAGTTGAGTCAGCTATCAAGGCTAAGGAACTGCAGAAGGCAGCCGGGAATAAGAAAGAAGCTCCTGCTGAAAGCTTAAATGTGAAAGGAAAGTTCAAGAAAAAGAAGGATCAAAAGAAGGCCTCTGAAAATGGTAAGAAGCCTTATAAAAAATCCAAGAAGCAGGATGATGACAAAGAAGAAAGGAGATGCTTCTTTTGTCAAAAACCAGGGCATATTATCAAAAACTGTTTTGCATGGAAGAAAAAGCAAGCAGAACAGCAGAAAGAGTCAAGCTCGGCAGATATAGTGGAAGGATGTGAAAATGCAGAGGTGCTCAACGTAGTGCAGCAAGAGATAAGTGATGAATGGATTATGGATAGTGGGTGCACTTTCCATATGTGTCATTTGAAGGAGTATTTTACTGAACTTGAATATGGTGACAAAGGATCTGTAGTCTTGGGCAATGACAATTCATGTCAAGTGAAAGGGATTGGAAGCATAAAGTTCAAAACTCACACTGGACAGATCAAAATCTTACAGGAAGTAAGATACATCCCCAAACTGAAAAGAAACCTCATTTATCTAGGATTGCTAGAGAAGAAAGGGTTAAGTTTCATGTCTAAAGATGGATTTCTATATGTCATGAAAGAATGCACTGTGGTGTTAAAAGGGGTACGAAAAAACAGCTTGTACTACCTTGTGGGATCAGTATTAGTTGGTGAATCAGAGGTTAATGTAGCAAGTGATGCAGAGTTGTGGCATAGGAGACTTGCACATGTGGGAGAGAAAGGAATCAAAGAATTACAGAAGCAGAATTTGCTAAAAATCAATGCTCCAGTTAAACTTAAAGTCTGTGAGGATTGTATTCTAGGGAAGAGCAAAAAGGTTCCTTATCCTACTGGTAAGATGTGTACAAAGGAGCCCTTAGAATATGTTCACAGTGACCTCTGGGGGCCCTCAAAGACAGCAACTATGAATGGAGGAAGATATTATTTCTCCATAATTGATGACTACAGCAGAAAATTGTGGGTATACATCATCAAGAAAAAGTCAGATACATTCTCAAGATTTCAACAATGGTGTGCAGAAGTTGAGAATGAGATTGGAAAGAATGTGAAGTGTTTAAGAACAGACAATGGTCTTGAGTTCTTAAATGAGGAGTTTGAGCATTTCTGCAAGGAAAGGGGCATAAAAAGACATAAAACCGTTCCAGCAAATCCTCAACAAAATGGAGTTGTCGAAAGGATGAACAGGACAATACTGGAAAGGGTAAGATGCATGCTCACTAGCTCAGGATTACCTTTGAAGTTTTGGGGGGAAGCTGTTAATACAGCTTGTTACCTAATAAACAAAAGCCCTTCATCCACAATCAACTTCAAAGTACATGATGAGTTGTGGAATAATAGAGCTCCTGTGTATGAGCATCTAAGAGTTTTTGGCTGTCAAGGCTTTGCACATATAAGACAAGATAAGCTACAGCCAAGGGCAATCAAGTGTGTAATGTTAGGGTATCCTAAAGGGGTGAAAGGGTACAAGTTATGGTGTATGGAGCCTAACAATCAAAAGTGTATATTGAGCAGAGATGTCACCTTCATTGAAGACAAGATGCCTTACTTGATGAGTGCTGATGCTGATGAAATCAGAAAAGAGAGGTCTCAATTCGAGGTGGAGTTCAGCAACAATCAGAACTCAGAGACCCAAAATACATGGAGTGAGGATGACAGTGATGATGAAGGTGAAGTGATCTCAAATGAGGAAGAGCAGGCTGATGATTTGAGTGACTATCAACTAGCGAGAGACAGAACTAGAAGGGAGATTAATCCACCAGGAAGATATGCACAAGCTGAAATGATTTCATATGCATTAAATATAGCAGAAGAAATCACATATGATGAGCCTAAATCTTACAAAGAAGCAGTGAGTTGCAAAGATAAGGATCATTGGATACAAGCAATGGTGGATGAATTAGACTCAATGTACAGAAACAAGACATGGATTCTGGTTGATAAACCAAAGAAACAGAAGTGCATTGGGTGCAAATGGATTTATAAGAAGAAGGTGGAGCTTATAAATGGTGTTGAGAAATTAAGATACAAAGCAAGATTGGTAGCGAAGGGATTCACTCAAAAGGAGGGCATAGATTTCAATGAAGTCTTCTCTCCTGTGGTAAAACATACTTCCATCATACTGCTATTAGCTATTGTTGCTGAAAGAAATCTGGAATTGGAACAATTAGATGTGAAGACAGCTTTTTTAAATGGAGATCTAGAGGAAAACATCTATATGGTCCAACCAGAAGGTTTCATTGCAAGTGGCAATGAAGAAAAGGTCTGTTTGCTGAAAAGATCAATATATAGGTTAAAACAAAGCTCAAGGCAATGGTATCTCAAATTTGATGAACACATGAAGAATATTGGTTTTAAGAGATCAGCCTATGATAGTTCTGTGTATCTTAAGGCTGGAGAAAACTCTGATATGACATATCTTCTTCTATATGTGGATGATATGTTAGTAGCAGGGAGCAACAGAGCAGACATTGAAAGGGTGAAAGCAGATCTCAAAGCAAGGTTTGAAATGAAAGATTTGGGACAAGCTAGAAGGATTCTAGGTATGGACATCATCAGAGACAAAGCTAAAGGAAAACTGTGGCTATTCCAAGAGGAATATATCAAAAAGATACTTAAGAGATTCAAAGTGAATGAATCAAAAGCAGTACAAGTTCCTTTAGGGCAGCATTTTAAGTTGAGTTCAAAACAGAAACCATCTACTGATGAAGATAGGAATTTCATGATGAAAATACCATATTCAAGTATAGTTGGAAGCATCATGTACTGTATGATTTGTACTAGACCAGATCTATGTCATGCTATTAGTGTAACTAGTAGATACATGAGTGATCCTGGGAAGGTACATTGGGAGGCTCACTGAGGTACATGAAAGGAACTTCTAACTGCAGTATTCTGTTTGAACGTAAAGGTAATGATGATGAAGAAAGCTTAGTTGGTTTTGTGGATTCGGACTATGCTGCAAATGTGGATACAAGAAAGTCTCAAACAGGTTATGTATTCAACTTGTTTGGCTCTTCTGTGAGTTGGAAATCAACATTACAGTCTGTTGTTGCACTCTCTACTACCGAGGCAGAGTATATGGCCCTTACAGAAGCAGTTAAAGAAGCGTTGTGGCTTAAGGGAATTATGTCAGAGTTTGGTGTTCATCAGCAATCTGTGGAGGTGAGATGTGACAGTCAAAGTGCCATTCATTTGGTCAGGCATCAGATGTTTCATGAGCGCAGCAAACATATCGATGTAAGATATCATTTTATAAGGGATATTGTGTCAAAGGGAAGTGTTAGAGTTGTGAAGGTGGGGACAGAGAACAATGCAGCAGACATGCTTACAAAGGCATTGCCATCTGTCAAATTCAGATATTGCCTGGACTTGATGAAGGTGCTGCAGATGCAGCATTGATGCTGTGCAATCAACATTCTTTTCTGGTCTGGGTGGTTAGCCCTGTGATGGGGCAGTGTTGGAAGGAAAGCCAGAGCTCAGTTTTGCATAAACAAGGTGGAGAATGTTGATGAGTGTTTAAGTAAAACTTGATCTTAGCCATTCATTTCAACGGAGGAGATATATAGTAACTTTTCTTGTCATCTTACTGTTGTAATAGTTGAGCTGAGAGAGTTTTTGTTAGTTAGTTACGAGAGAGAGAAAAAGGAGAAAAACAGTCAGTGAAAAGTTGTGAAAAGTGATAGCTCATTTTGCTGTGTGAGAGAGTTCATCTTCTTCGTTTTTCTTTCCTCTGTAACATCTGAGTCTTTTTCTTCATCTTGTGAAGTAATAAAATCTGGTTAACTTTCCCATGGATGTAAGATCAGCAATTATCTGAACCACGTAAGATCTCTGAGTAATTTTCTTTCATGCTCTCTTCCAATTTTCTGTTCTTGTGAATCGTGGTGTTGGCTGCTGTGTTAGCCTAAGTTTTGTGTGAATCTTGATCGATTAATCATGTTCTTGATTCACAATTATCATTTGATTATTATATAAAAATTCTAAATTTAGTTAAAAATAATATAATTTAAGATAAATATATTTTAATTAATATAAAATAATAAAGAATAATTCATATTAATAAAAAATGATATTGTGAAAAAAGAAAACAATATAAGTTAAAAGATAATTGAAAAAAATAGATTTATTAAAAAAAGGAGAGAGGAGAGAGAATTTTCTTAAGTTTTAATCTTTAAATAAATATATTTTTTATATTTTAAATCCAATATTTACATAACATATATCAAATTAAAGCTCTTGTCATGATCTTTAATTTGATATGCATATCAAATATTTTATAATTAGTCGAATTTCACAATTTAAAAAAAGAAATAAAATAGAAAAATAAGAAAAGAAAAAGAAAAAAAAAAAGATGTATAGCTTATAAATAAACCTTCAATTTTATTCTAACTATAAAATTGCCACTCAATTTTAAAATTGATTTGAAATCAATTTGAAATTGAAAACTCTCTTTCTAATATAGTATAGATTTTTGATTTAGAAACATGTCGGAATACATTCTCAAATTGTCAGCATGTATGTATTTTTATAATCAGTTGAATTATTGAATTAATCACAAGTTACATGTGAGGATGCGTGTAATTAGGGATGTCAACACTACAAAAAAATCGTTGATTATCGACGGCGAAATGCCGTCGGTAACAAAAGACGGCCGCCGGTAAATAGTGTTACCGGCGGCGATAACGACGGCAAGCTCCCGCCGCTAAACGGTTCGTCGGCAACGAAAATAACGGCGGCGAACATCCGCCGTCGGCAGTTAACGGCGGCGATGCCTCCGAAATTGTCGCCGTTAAATGGCGGAGCCTAGCCGGAGAATTAGCGGCGGCAGCCATCGCCGCTAGTTACCGAGGGCGATTTTGCCGTCGGTAGAGAGCCACCGGAGTCCGGCAGTCCCTGCCGGAAAACTAGCGACGGCGATTACCGCCGCTAACTAGCGGCGGCAAAACGCCGTCGGTAACAGGCTACCGCCGTCCGGTGGGTCTTTGCCGGAGGATGGCCGGGTATTTACCGAGGGCAAAGGCCGTCGGTAACTACCGACGGCGTTTTGCCCACGGTAATGTTTTTAATTTTATTTTTTTATTTTATTTTATTTTATTTATTTATTTATTTATTTATTTTATTGTATATTGTATATCCACAATTTATTTTCATATTTATACGGTATTGCATACTTTAGACGAACTTCCCAGTCGGCGACCCGACTTCCCAGTGGGTCACCCATCTTGCTTGTGCTCTGTGTCAAGCACGCTTAACTTTGAAATTCTTTTCGAGTGATCACCAGTACAGAACACTCGTATTATTGATATATCTACATCTATTAATTCATTTAAATGCTATATACTCACTCATATAATTATAATCTTTGAATATGTGGAGATAATACCTGGAATATGTTGTTAATTAGTGATCGAGTTCGTTTCGGTCCTTATTTTTATCGTCGGTAAAATATTTAATTAATATTTAATAATTAATTAATTAATTAATTAAATATTTTTTTTTAACATTAATACACCAAAAGTGTTTTAATTTGGTTATTATAATGTGATTTGAATTTATTTGTTTATGTTAAATGCAATCATCATCATCATTGCCATAAATATATAAAACATATATAGTTTTAATAATTAAAGCACTTGAAATATATAGTTCAATAAAACATAAATTTGAAAAGAAAGAACTTCCGATGATTATCAAACCACATGGTTTTTCGGGCTAGTCCTATCGGATTTCGGGTTAGTCGGGTGCGGGCTAATCGGGTTGGAGATTTTTTCGGGTTGTAAATCTTCAACCCTAACCCTAAACTTTCGGGTTTCGGGCTAATCAGGCGAAAGGCGTAAAAGTAAAATTATCATTTGTATTTTATTATTCCTAATGATCTAATGTATAATGTATAAAATATACATAGATATTAAAGATATAAATTATATAGCAAAGCATGAAATGCAAAAATATAAGATATTCAAGATTACATAAACAAAATTATATTAAAATGAGATAGTAAAATTTAACATGTATCAATGCACTAGAATCAATCTGGATTATTACTGAATAATTAGTGGATTTGCCATGCACGTCTCATTGACAGAAAAATAAATAAATAAATTGGTGTCACTTTAAAATGAGATACTACTAATAATTAATTTCTAACTAATGAGATACTAATAATCAATTTCTACAAAAAATCCGTAATTAATTTCACTTTTTTTAATTAGATTGCACACACACACACATATATTCTAACTAATTAATTTCACTTTTTTTAATGAGGCTACATATATATATAAGCAAATACCATAGATCTAAACATAACAGAAGTTGTAACTGGATGCATCAGTCACAATTCCGTCAGCCCACAGGGTTTTCGGGCTAGCCCTATCGGGTTCCGGGTTAGTCGGGTGCGGGCTAATCGGGCTGGAGGTTTTTTCGGGTTGCGATTTTCCAACCCTAACCCTCTAATTTTGTCGGGTTATTCGAGTCGGCCCACGGGTTTCGGGCTGCATTGACATCCCTACGTGTAATAATAATTTGGTCATCGCATGTCATGATTATTTTATATGGTTATTAAAAAAGAATGCAGAAAATAGTGGTAAAACTACTCAATAGCCATTCAATTTTGACCAAATGATATACGAGAAAGCCGACGTTTGAATGGCATTAAATCACGAATTTATTGCGATAATCTGATTTGTGTAACACATCAAATTTTAGTACTAGTACTATAGTTGGGCAAGATTTTGACAATATATATTGCTGCAGCTTAGGCTAAAGCTAGAACTCTAATCCCTACCAACCAAATGTAATGCAGCTTAGGGCCTTAGGCTAAAGCTAGAACTCTAATCCACACCAACCAAATGTATGTTATATAATCACATTGATTAAGAGCTAAATAATACAAGAAACATGTCATTCTCCTCCTCTACCTTGATCACTACCAACGCCATCCGCAGCCAAGTCTCCTCCTCCGCCATGGATGTTGTTCAAAGACGTCTCATGTTTGAAGACGAGTTTGTACTCATTCCTTTTTCCCTTCTCCATGACAAAGTTTGGTTCGAGTAATTTGACGAGCATCGCATCGTTTGCAGGTGTATTTTGGTCGATGAGAATGACGCCGTCGTCGGCCACGACACCAAATACAACTGTAAAACCTCAACTTCTTGTGTTTCAAGTAGAATGATTTAGCTGAAAGTATTGCATGTGTCGTTGTATGCAGGCCACCTGATGGAAAAGATCAATTCCGAAAATCTGCTGCACTATTGAAGTGTGATGCATTTATCTAGAATATTCTAAGTAAGAATATGCTATGCATAATCTAGAGAATTCACCACTAGCTAGATTACTCTAGAGTATTCTAAATAATACCTAGGACATGTATGGTATTCTAGAGATTAGATATTTTCTATATAGTATCTAGAGAATTCCTAAAGTGGATGATAGTAGAGAATTCTAGATACAAGTTAGTGTAGTGGGATCTAGAGAGATCTTCCCACACCTATAAATAGAGCTCTTGTGAGTCATTTGTAATCAACCTCACATAATCTAAACATCTCAAAAACATCACTCTATCTAATATTATCTAAGTTCTTTGGAGACAAGAGCTCCACTCTAAAATCATTCTCTCTATCTTCTACACACACTACACTCACAATATTCTCTACACCACTTCACTACAATCACTCACCACACTCAAACCACTATATAATCACCTCCATTTTCTAACAAGTGGCATCAGAGCTTGTTCGATCATAAGCGGGCGTTATGGCGTCGTCAAGTCTCTCCATCACGACTCCAATATTCAATGGAGAAAACTATGACTATTGGAGTGTTCGTATGAAGACTTGCCTTGAATCCCATGATCTTTGGGATGTCATTGAAGAAGGAATCACCATGCCGGGAGAAGATATCGACAAGACATCCTCATCCGAGGTACGTAAGAAATTAAAGCAACAAAATGCTAAAGCTCTTTATCTTCTCCAACAATCTGTTAGTGATTCTATCATGGCAAGAATTATTCGAGCCACTACTGCAAAAGAAGCTTGGGATATCCTTAAGGAGGAGTTCCAAGGAAATGTTAAAGTTCGAACCATTAAACTGCAAAGTTTAAGGCGAGAACTGGAGAATATTAAAATGAAAGATTCAGAAGCCGCAAAAGATTATTTCTCAAGAATAATGGAAATAATCAATCAAATGCGGTCATACGGAGATAACGTCTCCGATGAAAGGATCGTACAGAAGGTCTTAATCAGCGTTACCGAGAAGTATGATCCAGTAGTGGCGGCGATTGAAGAATCAAAAGATTTGTCAAAAATGTCTGTCGCGGAGCTGATGGGTTCCTTGGAAGCACACGAGCAACGTTTGAGTAGGCGACATGAAAGTTCACTTGAGAGTGCCTTTCAGTCTAAACTCAACGTTAGAGGCAATAAGTCAAGGAGCGGCGGAAATTTTAAAAGCAATCACAAGGAAGGAAGCTCCAGCAACAAGGAGAGCAAGGCAAATTTTCCACCATGCAGAATTTGCAAGAAGATAAATCACATGGAGAAGGATTGCTATCATCGAGGAAAGCCACAGTGCAAAAACTGCAAAAGGTTCGGGCACGTGGAAAAAGATTGCAGAGATAGAAGAAATCATCAAGCCAACTATTCAGAAAATCAAAATGAGAAGGAGAACATGTTCTATGCATGTCACTCGGCAACGGAAGCAGGAGAAGAAGAATGGTACATCGATAGCGGATGCAGCAACCACATGACATCCAACGAGACCATCTTCCGTGAGTTAGATACTTCAGTCAAGACGAAGGTGAAGATGGGCAATGGAGAACTGGTGGAGACGAAAGGGAAAGGTACAATTGCCATAGAAACTAATAAAGGTACGCGATTTATTAGAAATGTTCTCCTAGTACCTCGTCTTGCACAAAGTCTATTAAGTGTTGGCCAAATGATGGAAAGTGGATATGCCCTCCACTTTGAGAAAGATTCTTGTCGAATTTACGACAAGAAAAATAACCAAGATATTGCAGTAGTAAGAATGGGAAAAAATAGAAACTTTCCCATTCAATGGCAATATCCACAAAAGGCAATGGTGGCTCAACTCGACGATACGAGTCTATGGCACCGGAGATTTGGGCATTTCAACCTAAATGCCTTAAGGCTACTTCATCAGAAAAATATGATGAGAGACATGCCTCTTCTAAATGAAAGAGAAAGTGTATGCGAAGGATGCATGATCGGAAAGCAACACAGACAACCATTTCCAACGGAGAAAACATGGCGAGCCAAGGAGATACTAGAGCTTGTCCACACCGACGTTTGCGGACCAATGCGCACACCTTCAGTAAACCAAAACAGGTACTTCATACTCTTTATTGATGACTACTCTAGAATGACTTGGGTATATTTCCTCCAAGAAAAATCAGAAGTCTTTAGAATCTTCAAGAGATTTAAGAACTTTGTGGAGAACCAAAGTGGTCGCAAAATAAAGAAGCTAAGAAGCGATCGAGGTACCGAATACAACTCGAAAGAGTTCGACAAGTTCTGTGAAGATGAATGTGTGGAGCATCAACTAACGGTGGCCTACACTCCACAACAAAACGGCGTGTCGGAAAGAAAAAATCGAACAGTCATGGAGATGGCGAGATCCATGCTGGCAGAGAAAGGATTGCCAAAGAAGTTTTGGGCAGAGGCAGTGTATACATCAGTCTACCTACTCAACCGATGTCCAACAAAGGCTGTGCTAAACAAGACGCCGATCGAAGCTTGGTCAGGGCAAAAGCCTTCAGCCAAACATTTGAGGGTCTTTGGAAGTATCTGCTACATCCACATTCCCTCAGTAAAAAGACACAAACTGGAGGACAAGACGGAGAAGGGAATCTTCCTCGGCTACAGCTCTAAATCCAAGGGTTATAGAATCTACAATCTCGAGACCAAGAAGCTGGTGACAAGTCGAGACGTGGAATTTGACGAACAAGCCTCTTGGAATTGGGAGACAGAAAGTGTTGAAAGGCGGACAACAACTACACTCCTAAAAGAAGTCACAGAACATGGAGAACAAGATCAACAAAGCCCACCAAGGTCCTCTTCAGAAGCTAATACCTCAAGTGGATCCGACTCAGACTCCTCACCAGACTTTCCACCTTTTCGGGTAAGAACTCTAGAAGATTTATATGAATCTACTGATATATATGAGACATGCAACTTTTGTTCTTTGGAGCCAAATAACTATGCAGAAGCATCCAAACAGAAAGTTTGGATTAAAGCAATGGAGGAGGAGATAAAAATGATAGAAAAGAATGATACTTGGGAGTTGGTGGATCTTCCAAGTGACAAGGAAGTCATTGGAGTCAAATGGGTGTTCAAGACAAAGCTGAATCCTGATGGTTCGATCCAGAAGCATAAGGCAAGACTTGTCGCAAAAGGATATGCTCAAGTACCAGGAGTCGACTACACAGAAACGTTTGCTCCAGTGGCACGGATGGACACAATTCGAGCACTCATAGCTCTGGCGGCTCAAAAGAGATGGAAAATCTATCAACTTGATGTTAAGTCGGCATTTCTCAATGGAGATCTAACAGACAAGATATATGTGGAGCAGCCAGAAGGATTCACAAAGCAAGAAGGCAAAGTTCTTCGTCTCAAGAAAGCACTCTATGGGCTCAAACAAGCTCCACGAGCCTGGTACAGCAAAATAGACGGATATTTCACCAGTCAAAGGTTCATGAGGAGCAAGAACGAAGCCACTCTATACATCAAAACTCTAGGTATGGACATCCTAATTGTCTCTCTTTATGTTGATGACTTAATTGTCACAGGAAATAACACAAAATTGATCGAGGATTTCAAGAAAGACATGATGAGCACCTTTGAGATGACGGACTTAGGATTAATGCACTATTTTCTCGGAATGGAGATAAGTCAAGAGGAAGAAGGCATCTTCCTATCACAAAAGAAGTATATTGAAGATATGCTCAAGAAGTTCAAGATGCAAGACTGCAAGCCAGTGGTTACACCTCTCATTCCAAATGAGAAGTTGAAGAAAGAAGATGGGTCAAAACCGACGGATTCTACAAAGTATCGAAGTTTGATTGGGAGTCTACTATATTTGACGGCAACAAGGCCTGACATCAAGTATGCAACAAGCCTTCTATCCAGATTCATGGAAAGTCCGAAGGAGACCCACTATGGAGCAGCAAAGAGACTTCTCAGATACCTGCAAGGTACGCTCAACTATGGTATCTGGTATAAACCAAAGTCTGACTCACAGATCAGTGGATATAGCGATAGCGATTGGGCTGGATCTCAAGATGACATGAAAAGCACATCAGGCTATGCTTTCAAGCTTGGCTCAGGAATTTTTTCTTGGGGATCAAAGAAGCAAGACTCAGTTGCACTATCAACAGCAGAAGCTGAGTATGTTGCAGCAGCCGAAGCAGCATGTCAAGCTATATGGCTTAGAAGAATACTAGCGGATATGGGCGAACCGCAAGACTCATCGACAGAGATCTACTGCGATAACAAGTCAGCTATAGCAATGGCTAAGAATCCAGTTCAACACAATCGCACCAAGCACATCGACATCAAGTATCACTTCTTGAGAGATGTTGAAGCAAAGAAACTTATCGAGATGAAGTATTGTCCAACAGAAGAACAGTTGGCGGACATCTTCACCAAAGCACTACCAAGGGACAGATTCCAATTTCTGCGAAGAATGCTTGGAGTAACTGATAAATGCATCAAGGAGGAGTATTGAAGTGTGATGCATTTATCTAGAATATTCTAAGTAAGAATATGCTATGCATAATCTAGAGAATTCACCACTAGCTAGATTACTCTAGAGTATTCTAAATAATACCTAGGACATGTATGGTATTCTAGAGATTAGATATTTTCTATATAGTATCTAGAGAATTCCTAAAGTGGATGATAGTAGAGAATTCTAGATACAAGTTAGTGTAGTGGGATCTAGAGAGATCTTCCCACACCTATAAATAGAGCTCTTGTGAGTCATTTGTAATCAACCTCACATAATAATCTAAACATCTCAAAAACATCACTCTATCTAATATTATCTAAGTTCTTTGGAGACAAGAGCTCCACTCTAAAATCATTCTCTCTATCTTCTACACACACTACACTCACAATATTCTCTACACCACTTCACTACAATCACTCACCACACTCAAACCACTATATAATCACCTCCATTTTCTAACATGCACAGATCCTTCAGCGTGTTTCTCTTCAACTCTAAACACGAGTTGCTTCTTCAGCAACGATCTGCAACCAAGGTGACCTTCCCTCTTGTGTGGACCAACACCTGCTGCAGCCATCCCCTCTACACGGAATCCGAGCTCGTCGAAGCTGACGCGCTCGGTGTCAAGAATGCCGCTCGAAGAAAACTACTGGACGAACTCGGCATCCCCGCCGATGACGTCCCCCTCGATCACTTCCTTCCGTTAGCCCGTATGCTGTACAAAGCACCGTCCGACGGCAAATGGGGAGAACATGAACGTACGTAATCTATATACTATCATATATCGTACTGAACTGAACGTATAAAGTTACTGCATTTGTTTGGCATGCGCAGTGGATCACCTTCTGTTCATCGTCCGGGACGTGAGGCTCGAACCGAACCCGGATGAAGTAGCGGATGTGAAGTACGTGAGCCGCGAGCAACTGCAGGAGCTTCTGAGGAAGGTGGATGCAGGCGAAGACGGCCTCAAGCTCTCCCCGTGGTTCCGATTAATCGTGGACAACTTCTTGTTCGAATGGTGGGATCATGTCGACGCAGGGACTCTCGCCCAAGCGGCTGACATGAAAACCATTCACAAATTAACCTAGCTCATTTGTAACTGGGGAATCACTATCTATACCCCAAAAAAACCGTTACATATAGTGGTGTTGTCTATGATGCGCTCATACGTAACTATAAAAAAACCGTTATCTATTATATTAGATAACAGTACGATGCGCTCATACGTAACAGTAAAATACCGTTATCTATAGCCGCATAGATAACATTAGGATGCGCTCATACGTAATGGTAGAATACCGTTATCTATAGTGTAATAAATAACAGTATGATGCGCTCATACGTAACGCTTGTGTACCGTTATCTTTAATAATTATAGATAACAGTTATGACTGTTATCATAGAATATATCAACCGTTATATATAAAGTATTTTAATTTTTTCTATTTTTTTAGAATTTTCCTAGTATATCCATGTCCAAAAAATTAATAAATAAATTTAAAATAACCAAAATAATATTAAAACCCATAATATGTGTTACATAACATCCAAACATTCAAAATACATAATCTTGAGTTTCAACACAAAATTATCACAAAATAAAATGTACACACATAAAAATAGCTCTATTTGTTTTTTGATCCACAAAATAAAATAAAATGATTTCTCTCCCAAAGTATAAACTAAATACATTCCTACCCCCTAACTCCTTTATATACTCCACCACTTGGGATCAACAATGACTACACATGCTTCGGCAGCTTCGATAATCCCTTTTGCTACAGATATTGACATCCAGGGACGGACCCAGGGGGGGCTAGAGCCCCCCCCCCAAATTTTTAATTTTTTTAAATTTTTTTTTATATATATATATATATGTTATTTATAGCTATGTTATTTCAAATGTATTAGAACTATATTATCTATGAAAATATTGTTTTTTATTAATATTATTATTATTATAAAAATGTCTAAAATGTACTGAATGTCCCCAAATTTTTTTTCAAATGTATTAGAACTATATTATCTATGAAAATATTGTTTTTTATTAATATTATTATTATAAAAATGTCTAAAATGTACTGAATGTCCCCAAATTTTTTTTCAAATGTATTAGAACTATATTATCTATGAAAATATTGTTTTTTATTAATATTATTATTATAAAAATGTCTAAAATGTACTGAATGTCCCCAAATTTTTTTTCAAATGTATTAGAACTATATTATCTATGAAAATATTGTTTTTTATTAATATTATTATTATAAAAATGTCTAAAATGTACTGAATGACCCCAAATTTTTTTTCAAATGTATTAGAACTATATTATCTATGAAAATATTGTTTTTTATTAATATTATTATTATAAAAATGTCTAAAATGTACTGAATGTCCCCAATTTTTTTTTCAAATGTATTAGAACTATATTATCTATGAAAATATTGTTTTTTATTAATATTATTATTATAAAAATGTCTAAAATGTACTGAATGTCCCCAATTTTTTTTTCAAATGTATTAGAACTATATTATCTATGAAAATATTGTTTTTTATTAATATTATTATTATAAAAATGTCTAAAATGTACTGAATGTCCCCAAATTTTTTTTCAAATGTATTAGAACTATATTATCTATGAAAATATTGTTTTTTATTAATATTATTATTATAAAAATGTCTAAAATGTACTGAATGTCCCCAAATTTTTTTTCAAATGTATTAGAACTATATTATCTATGAAAATATTGTTTTTTATTAATATTATTATTATAAAAATGTCTAAAATGTACTGAATGTCCCCAATTTTTTTTTCAAATGTATTAGAACTATATTATCTATGAAAATATTGTTTTTTATTAATATTATTATTATAAAAATGTCTAAAATGTACTGAATGTCCCCAATTTTTTTTTCAAATGTATTAGAACTATATTATCTATGAAAATATTGTTTTTTATTAATATTATTATTATAAAAATGTCTAAAATGTACTGAATGTCCCCAAATTTTTTTTCAAATGTATTAGAACTATATTATCTATGAAAATATTGTTTTTTATTAATATTATTATTATAAAAATGTCTAAAATGTACTGAATGTCCCCAAATTTTTTTTCAAATGTATTAGAACTATATTATCTATGAAAATATTGTTTTTTATTAATATTATTATTATAAAAATGTCTAAAATGTACTGAATGTCCCCAATTTTTTTTTCAAATGTATTAGAACTATATTATCTATGAAAATATTGTTTTTTATTAATATTATTATTATAAAAATGTCTAAAATGTACTGAATGTCCCCAATTTTTTTTTCAAATGTATTAGAACTATATTATCTATGAAAATATTGTTTTTTATTAATATTATTATTATAAAAATGTCTAAAATGTACTGAATGTCCCCAAATTTTTTTTCAAATGTATTAGAACTATATTATCTATGAAAATATTGTTTTTTATTAATATTATTATTATAAAAATGTCTAAAATGTACTGAATGTCCCCAAATTTTTTTTCAAATGTATTAGAACTATATTATCTATGAAAATATTGTTTTTTATTAATATTATTATTATAAAAATGTCTAAAATGTACTGAATGTCCCCAAATTTTTTTTCAAATGTATTAGAACTATATTATCTATGAAAATATTGTTTTTTATTAATATTATTATTATAAAAATGTCTAAAATGTACTGAATGTCCCCAAATTTTTTTTCAAATGTATTAGAACTATATTATCTATGAAAATATTGTTTTTTATTAATATTATTATTATAAAAATGTCTAAAATGTACTGAATGTCCCCAAATTTTTTTTCAAATGTATTAGAACTATATTATCTATGAAAATATTGTTTTTTATTAATATTATTATTATAAAAATGTCTAAAATGTACTGAATGTCCCCAAATTTTTTTTCAAATGTATTAGAACTATATTATCTATGAAAATATTGTTTTTTATTAATATTATTATTATAAAAATGTCTAAAATGTACTGAATGTCCCCAAATTTTTTTTCAAATGTATTAGAACTATATTATCTATGAAAATATTGTTTTTTATTAATATTATTATTATAAAAATGTCTAAAATGTACTGAATGTCCCCAAATTTTTTTTCAAATGTATTAGAACTATATTATCTATGAAAATATTGTTTTTTATTAATATTATTATTATAAAAATGTCTAAAATGTACTGAATGTCCCCAATTTTTTTTTCAAATGTATTAGAACTATATTATCTATGAAAATATTGTTTTTTATTAATATTATTATTATAAAAATGTCTAAAATGTACTGAATGTCCCCAATTTTTTTTTCAAATGTATTAGAACTATATTATCTATGAAAATATTGTTTTTTATTAATATTATTATTATAAAAATGTCTAAAATGTACTGAATGTCCCCAAATTTTTTTTCAAATGTATTAGAACTATATTATCTATGAAAATATTGTTTTTTATTAATATTATTATTATAAAAATGTCTAAAATGTACTGAATGTCCCCAAATTTTTTTTCAAATGTATTAGAACTATATTATCTATGAAAATATTGTTTTTTATTAATATTATTATTATAAAAATGTCTAAAATGTACTGAATGTCCCCAATTTTTTTTTCAAATGTATTAGAACTATATTATCTATGAAAATATTGTTTTTTATTAATATTATTATTATAAAAATGTCTAAAATGTACTGAATGTCCCCAAATTTTTTTTCAAATGTATTAGAACTATATTATCTATGAAAATATTGTTTTTTATTAATATTATTATTATAAAAATGTCTAAAATGTACTGAATGTCCCCAAATTTTTTTTCAAATGTATTAGAACTATATTATCTATGAAAATATTGTTTTTTATTAATATTATTATTATAAAAATGTCTAAAATGTACTGAATGTCCCCAATTTTTTTTTCAAATGTATTAGAACTATATTATCTATGAAAATATTGTTTTTTATTAATATTATTATTATAAAAATGTCTAAAATGTACTGAATGTCCCCAATTTTTTTTTCAAATGTATTAGAACTATATTATCTATGAAAATATTGTTTTTTATTAATATTATTATTATAAAAATGTCTAAAATGTACTGAATGTCCCCAATTTTTTTTTCAAATGTATTAGAACTATATTATCTATGAAAATATTGTTTTTTATTAATATTATTATTATAAAAATGTCTAAAATGTACTGAATGTCCCCAAATTTTTTTTCAAATGTATTAGAACTATATTATCTATGAAAATATTGTTTTTTATTAATATTATTATTATAAAAATGTCTAAAATGTACTGAATGTCCCCAAATTTTTTTTCAAATGTATTAGAACTATATTATCTATGAAAATATTGTTTTTTATTAATATTATTATTATAAAAATGTCTAAAATGTACTGAATGTCCCCAAAAATTTTTTCGGGGGCTACCGCCCCCGAACCCCCATTGAAGTTCAGCCCCCCCCCCAAAAAAAATCCTGGGTCCGTCCCTGTTGACATCACAACCTTTGCTAGCTCTGCTTCAAGTTTATCAAAAACTGGAGAACCAAGCCCCTGACAAACAACAAACATATATTCAAATATTAAACATCAAAGCCCCTCCCTATCTCTCACTCTCATAAACCAGATGAAAGAGAATCAATGAAGTTAACACAAAAAATCTAGCCTACAAATTATGAAATTTGGCAGCATAATAGAAGAAAAATGATTATGAAACACAAAACTTACCATGAGTTCCAGCATATTGGTTTAGAATCTTCTTAGCCACAACTCCAACAGCAACTCTCCTAATTGTTTCTCTTGCAGAGGATCTACCACCACCCTGGATATAAAGAAACAAAACAACCATATAAAACAAGATTTTTCCAACCACAAAATTAAGTTCAACTGTTTTTACTTGCACCGATCTCACTCTCTTTTCTAGGACCAAAGATGAGAATGTAACAAGATGATGATATGCAGACAGCATCCACAATCTCAAATAAGAAATCACTTCACATTTACTTATGCTTCATACTATTATGGTTGTAAAGCAAATTACTCACTCAATCAAACAAATGGTATTGGAGGGAAACACAAATCCCTTTATCTCAAATAATGCCCATTACTCGAGGATATACATATGAATACAAAAGTATTACAGTTACACAGGTCAAATAGCCATGCCTTATAAAAGGTGGAGTACTGGCAACAATCATGAATAAGAAGCAACGATGACCAGACTTCTTCCAACAAAATGCATGTTAAGCTTTAGAGGCGAAATAGTTATCATAACATTCTCCACAGAAAAGAATAGGAATCATCAATAAAAGCAGCTACATGGGCAATGCTTACCAATCTATGATTTTCTCAAATGCAAACTCAAAGAGAGAAAACAATGAGAAAATGGTCCAATATATGACCAACTTCCTCATGTGATATCTAGAACCAAGAACCACTCTCAAATGCCCTGATTGAAGCAAACCTGCAAGGAATTGCATCATTTTAAGCAATAACACTTGATCACTGCAATTCGATCAATATATGAGAAAATTGAAGCGAGCCAATAGGACTTTACTCTTCTACATTATAGAATGACAGAACTTACAGGGGAAAGCCCAGAGCAATAACAGGCCTGCATCAAATGTTCAGACAAAGGAAGATGAAAAGAGAAATAGATAGAAAGAGATTAGTATAAGCTTATTTTCTGCAGAAATATATTATACATGCATGTGTACATACATTATACATTTTCATCATGCAGTAGGAGAGTTTACTGGCTTTTGGGTTGGGGGACACCCCAAACCCCCCTACTCTAATATGCTCGTGATACACTTGGGTGCATCACTCCCTGCTGATTGATGACTTAGAGGTAATTTCGTTCGTATATGATCACTGAACCTCTTGGAAAGTTCCCTCAATCCATCGGTTAGTCGGGATTCTCTGCAAGTGGACCCTGAGGATATTCAACAAGTTACTACTGAGAGACAAGAAGGCAGTGATTGCTAGGAAGGAGTTTGAACAAAAATCCCGTGCTTCGCACATTTCTCTCTCTTTCTAAAAATTCTCTCTTTAGCTTATAAGTTCAATTATCCGAACATTTTGACAACTTATAAGTTCTTAAAAAATAATTATCTTATAAACTCTTGAAATATCTTATAAACTCCAAAAATTTATAATCTATTTAAAATAAGTTTAGTCAAACACCCTCCAATTGGTATCAGATATTAACCACGCTATCACTAAATTAACACACGTACACGAGTAATCATATCTTCATAATTACCTCATAAGCATAGTATCAACAATAAAGATAAATATGTAGAAATGAATTGATGAAGCAATGAGAAATTAAACCTGAAATATGCAACATCTCTGTTATAATCGGAATCGGGCATCAAGAGAGACAAGGAGACGTAAACGGTGTGGCCCGGCGGCACGGCCCAGCGGGCCGTTCCCGAACGTCAAGAGGGCGGTGGGATGAGCATCACTATAATCAAACTGCACACTCTCCTTCACATAAAGCGGCTCTTCCGCCCACCACCTCACCAGCCCCACGCCCACCACCGCCGCTGCAACCATCGCCACCATCAGCGCCATCAGCACATACGCCGCCGCCGCCACGCCCGTCGCCATCCTCCCTAGGAGGGATGCACCCATCGCCGACGGGAGGAGCTTTGTGCAGAAAAGGAAGGGGTTGGGCAGCTTGTATTTGTCCATGGATTCACAGTCGCTCGTGAGCAACACAACAGGTGTAATCAAGGGAAAGGTGGAGCTGAGCTCGACGACTCGACTCAACGCATGCACGTTACGGTTCCGACACGTGTACTCAACCGACTCTTCACAAACTAATCCTTATATTTCACTTATACATATCAGATAATTCATACTCCCTCCTCCCTCCGTCCCAATTCAACCGTTCTGTTTCTTTTCAACATAATTATTTTCAAAAATATTAATTAAATTATTAAGTGGTATGGTCAGGGCCGGCTCTGAGGGCGGGCGGGCATGGGCGACGGCCCAGGGCCCCAAAAAATTGAGGGCCCAATTTTTTTAATATATCTCATTAATTATAGGTTTTATGTATACTAAAAAATATTAGATAACATAATTTATTGTCAAAAATTCAAAGTTCAATTTAAAATCAATTTCAAATTAATTTGATGATAATTTTGTAACATAATTTTGAGGGCCCAAAATTTTAAATATATCTCATTAATTATAGACTTTATATATACTAAAAAAAATATTAGGCAATATAACTTATTGTCAAATTTATATTATATTAAAACTTCAAAGTTCAAATCGAAATATAAAATTATGCTGACAATGTCAGTTACTGACTTACTGTTCTAAAATGAGCTTCTTAAATTTAAAATTGTTGAAAACGTATTTGAGATCGTCAATGTCCCTAGAGAGATTGAATGATTTGACAATATCTATTTACATATATAAAAGCTCAATCACTTTCAAAAACAGTAAGTTAGTTTCCTACCAAAAATCACCTTACTATTTTTAAAAATAATTTTTTCTTTCTATTTTTTTATCAATTTACTCTAGATAATAATAATAATAATAATAATAATAATAATAATAATAATAATAATAATAATAATAATAATAATAATAATAATAATAATAATAATAATACAAAAGCGTACTAAAAATTTAATAAATGTAAATCATATTAGAAATTCTATTTTTAAGTTATATATATATATATATATATATAATTATTTATCTACAAATTTATATTTTAAGCTAAAGAGTTCTAAAATGAAAAAATATAAGTTTAATCTTAGTGAAGACAACATTAACATTGAAATATCTGAAAATTAAAGGAGGTGGTAATGGATTTGCACCTGAATGATCGATGGAAGCAATAACTCTCTCTAAGAAACCCTAGCCGCCGTCTCCTTCATGGCTACGCCGGCTGCCGTTTGCTCCGGCAACTCTGACAGGATTCCGCCTACAGCCACCTCTCCCATGCACCCGAAGATTTCTACCAATTTTGATCCTCCGATGCCACGACACCAAAACTCCAAAACGGAGAAGGAGAACACTAGGGTTTCGGAAAACCCTAAGACTGCCATGGCGATCTTGCAGACGCATACGATAGTGGAGGAGACTGTTGCCGGAACTTCCTCCACGACGGACAACCCCAAGAACGACAAACCTACGATGACTCCCAAACCTACGTATGCTGCTATTATGGGCCCGCGTCCCGCACGCAAACCCGATATTCCTGCACATACTTTCTTCACGCTCAAGCCAGAACAACAAGGGAATGAGGTTACTTTCAATATACCTTCGACACTATACCAGAAGAAGGTCTCGGAATTTCAACACGCCCTCATTGGACGACTTCTTTTGCGTAAGGGGGATAAGCCGCGGCCAAACTTGGTGCTCAAGCAAGAGTTGCAGAACACTTGGAACATCCAGAAGTCTTGGAGCCTTATTCCCATGGGGAAGGGGTACTTCACTCTCAAATTCTCATGTGAGGAAGACAAAATCAAGGTGAAAAAGCAGACGATTTGGGACCTTACTACAGGTACCATTCGGATCCGGGAATGGGTAAAGATGTTTGATCCTTATAGGGAAATCTCATCTCTTTGCCATGTGTGGGTAAGAATCTACAATCTTCCTGTAGAATGCTGGTATCCGGAGATTATCACGGGAATCTCACGACATATTGGCCTTCCGCTAAAACTGGACGCGGCTTCTGCTCAGGGGGATTTTGGCCACTTTGCTAGAATTCTAATAGAAGTCGATCTTGCTTTACCCCTCCCTGAGTATCTTTTGGTAAACTGCGATGAAGGATCCTTTTACGTGGAGTTTAGTTATGAGCAACTGCCTCTTTTCTGTTCCCGATGCAAGATTACGGGCCATGATATATCTAAATGTAAGAAAGGAGAAACCAAGGAACAGGTCGATAAAGATATTGTCAAGAATAATGAAAAGGAGAATAAGAAAGCAAAGCAACAACAAATCAAGAAAGGCAATCAGTGGAGGGCCAAAGAAACTGATGTGGAGGGCCAGAATAAGAACGCGTTTGATTGTTTATCAACAGGTGGCAGCGATCAACAGGATCAAGAGGACATATATGGTCCAGATTTACTGGAGAAGATACTCGTTGATAATAAGTCGGGACCAGTTGATGCGGAGTATGAAGCGGATGGAAGAGATGATTCGGAGGAAGAAGATTCGGATGATCAGATGTATTCGGATCATAACCAGGAGAAGGAAGAAGAGCACACTGATGAAGAAGTGGAAGTGGTGTTTGAGGAGAGCTATCAGCAACAAAATGACACAAAGGAAGTGCAACAAGCTCCTTCGCCGCAAAACAACGAGCAAAGGTCTGGGCACCAGCATGATAATAAGGAGGATAGATCTTCAAAGGGGAAGGACAAAGAGCAGATGGGGAAGCAGCCTGCAGCGGACACTTTCACAACTCCTTTGGAGAGGACTACCGTGCAAGGCAATATGGGAAAACAGACAGCAGCTGAGACCGTCACAACTCCGATGGGAACTACTTCCATGCAACGTGGTTTGGAGAGCAAGATGAAAGTCGCAAGAGTTGTGGACTCTATAGTTACAGAACATCCTAAGGAGAAAGAGCAACAACAGAAAAAACGTGGTCGACCACCAAAGTCTGAACAAAGGAAAGCCATTCAGGAAGATAGCATCAAAGGTAGGCTAAGAAGGAATGAACAGGCAGTGAGTAAGTCGGAACAAAGGCCTAGTTCTTCTTCAGAGGATTATATCCACAAGCGCATGACTGCAGCTATTGAAGCAGGGCAGCAACCGAGGGCTTATACGTTGGAAAATAATAATACTCCAGGTGCTCGTTCAATGAACAACATTGCTGCAAGAAGCTGGGCCGCCGAAATGGAATCGGAGGAGACTCCGGCCACACATCAATAATTTCTCTCATGAATATCCTTACTTGGAACGCCCGGGGTCTCTCGGATGAATCTAAGCTCATTCTCAAAGAGCATTGTCACTCTTTCTCACCGTTGGTTGTGGGCATTCTGGAGCCTAAAATTAAGATTACTAAAGTTCCGATTAGTTATTGGCGTTCTCTCAATCTCATCCCTTGCCACCAGAACAAGAGAGAGAATAAACGTCCGAACATTTGGGTGCTCAATCATCCGGATGTTGCTGCTAACACTGTTTTTTCTTCTGAACAGGTGGCAATCATTGATTGCAGCTGGAATCGTTACAAGTTTCGTGTTGCTGTGATTCATGGTTCGAACTCTCATGTTTTAAGACGGCAATTATGGATTGATCTTCTTAGCTATACTGACGATGCGACGATCTTTATCGGGGATTTCAATGCTGTTAAGGGAGCTCATGAGAGAAGCAGTGATTGCATGCCGAATGTCACTTCTTGCCGGGATTTCTGTGACTTCATAGCTGCTTCAAATTTTATAGAACCTCCTGCGGTGGGTCTTAAATTCACATGGTCTGGCCGGAGGTTCATGCCTTCACATGTTGAGTCCACTCTGGACAGAGCTTTAATTTCTACGGATTTTGCGGATTACTGGAGCTCCGTGTATACTCAAGTTCTTCCTCGTTTAACTTCTGATCATTCGCCCATTGTTTTACGTTGCTGCCAAGCGCTTCAGGCTGGTCAGCGCTTTTTTAAATTCTTACATATGTGGACCCTTCATGAGAACTTTCAGGAGACGGTGCGTATTTCTTGGATGGAGGAGGTCTCTTGTCGTTGCCCAATTTACAAAGTTATGTTTAAACTTAAGCGTTTGCGAGGTGTTCTTAAGTCTTGGAATCGTACTGAATTCGGGAACGTGGACGTTATGATCGCTGATTCCCAGAGTGAACTTCTTGAGGTTCAAGCTCAGATTGCTAGTTCGGGCTACACTGAGGAGTTGTTTGAAGCTGAGATTAATCTTCAAGCGAATATAAACAAAGTTCTCACTAGGAAGAACAGTCTTCTTCAACAAAAAAGCAGAATTTCTTGGCTTAATGATGGAGACCGCAACACTGCTTTCTTCCACACGATGATAAGGTACAAGAAAAAACCGCACATGATATCTCATCTTTCTATCGATGATGAACTGATTTATGAGCAAGAAACGATTGGGAATCATATAATCGAGTATTTCACCAAGCTTTTTGAGGAGGATAATCAGGAGGATCTGGATATCACTAATATTGAAGCTATTATTGATGAGGTGGTGGATGAGCAGCATAATGTTATGCTTACTCGCACTCCCGATGAAGATGAGATCAAAGCCGCCGTTTTTGGGATGGATGCTAGCAGCTCGCCTGGTCCGGATGGCTTCTCGGGGAAATTCTTTCAGACTTGTTGGGAGATTATTAAATTCGATATTTGGAGAGCTGTGGAGACCTTCTTCGAAAAATCCTACCTCCCTGTTGGTTGTAACTCGAGTGTCATGGTTCTTTTGCCTAAGAAAGATGTGGTTCACTCGGTCGCCGATCTCAGACCCATTGTCTTGTCTAATTTTTTCTTCAAAATTATCTCTAAGATTCTGGCCAATCGTCTCAGCATTGTTGCTTCTAGGTATGTCAGTGATAATCAATTTGGCTTCATCAGCGGTAGGTCGATACATGACTGCATGATGATCGGTTCCGAGGGTGTTAATTGTATGAAAAGATCGGGCAAAGGGATTAACATGGCGTGCAAAATCGATATTAAGAAAGCCTTTGACACCTTGAGATGGGATTTTCTTCTGGCTTGCCTTAAAGTCGGCGGTTATGATGACAAGTTCATTAATTGGATTCGCATTATTCTTAACTCGGCTAGACTTTCCATTCTCTATAATAATCGTCTACATGGCTATTTCGCCAACTCAAGGGGAGTTCGACAAGGAGACCCTTTGTCTCCTATTCTGTTTGGTATTGCAGAAGACGTTCTTAGTGCTCTCTTCAAGAACTGTGTCGCCTCGGGCCACCTCACCCCGATGATGATGTGCAGAGCTAATCACTTCCCCACACATCTCTTCTATGCCGACGACATCCTTGTTTTCTGCAAAGCTTCGGAGCAGAACGCACAAACCGTAAAGAATATCCTCACCTTCTATGGCTCCATCTCTGGCCAACTTTACAGTTCTGAAAAGTCGCATCTCTACTTTGCGGAGAAAGTTCCTATTGCTCTTAAAAGGTCCATTGGACGTATCATTGATTTCTCTGTTGGTTCGCTGCCTTTCAACTACCTTGGAGTGCCCCTTTTCGTTGGTCGAACTCGTGCTTCCTATCTCCGACCCATACATGATCGTATTGTTAACAAATTTGCCCGTTGGCGTGGGCGGCACCTTTCGATGGCTGGGAGAGTTTGTTTGGTCAAATCGGTCATCCAAAGTTCGCTTACTCACTCCATGATGATTTATCGTTGGCCTCGTTCGCTCTTGAAGGTGCTTGATGCTAAATGTCGTAACTTCATCTGGACTGGTAATACGGAAAAACGGGCTTCTTGTCTGGTGGCTTGGGAAAGAACTTGTGCTATCAAGGAGGAAGGCGGTCTGGGGGTTCGATCATTCACGCTCATGAACAAAAGTTTTCTTATGAAACGTGCGTGGAGCATCATATGCGGTGACAAATTTGGCTTAGACATTATGAAGAAGAGATATTTGAAAAATTTTGGGCAGGTGAAAACGGTTACTGCTCCTTCTTCCGTTTGGCTTGGTCTCCGGGCTGAAGTTGAGCCTCTCGTACACGATTCCTACTGTTATGTGGGAACTGGGGATTTCATAAACTTTTGGAATGATGATTGGGTTGGCTATTCCATTGCCCAAAAGTGTGGTGTCCCTCACTATGTACAAGCCTTTCTTCATCATCCTATTTCGGATTACTTCTACGGGGGTGTTTGGCACCTCACACGTGAGTTCGTTGATGCTTTCCCAGATGTGGTTTGTGATATTCTTCTGCTTCCGATGGGAGAGGGGCAAGATGTGAGATTGTGGAAGCCTTCGCTTAGAGGGGAAGTTACTGCCGCTCTGGCCTTTGCGCACCACTGCTCTCGCTTTCCGAGTGTTCGTTGGGGAACTTGGATTTGGGAGAATTATATCCCTACAAGGAGATCCATGATCTGTTGGAGATTAATTCATGGGCGTTTGCCGACCTTTGATAACCTCATTAGGCATGGGTTCATTATGCCTAATTATTGCCCTTTATGTTTAAATGATTTAGAAACCATGGATCACATCTTTTGGAGCTGTAGTAAAATTCGGCCCATATGGCAGGAGTTTTTGAACTGGTTTAATCACGGATATGATACTCATAATTCTGATATTACGAGTATGCTGGTGGCGGCTTGGGGCTACAATTTCAGCTCGCAAATTGCGAGCTATTGGAAAGCCGGTTTAATCACGATTATTTGGGCCATTTGGATGCAACGCAACTGTTGCATTTTCGATGATGGTAAGTTTGACGCTAAAAGGATTTTACACACGGTCAAAGTGGCTTTTCGTGAGATGGAGCAGAATTTTCGTCTTGGTTCGATGAAAAACACCTGTGAGGATTTGTTAATTCTCAGGCAGATTGGCATCAAGGGTCGTGCTTCTCCGCCGCCGGAATTTATTAATGTCCATTGGTGGCCCCCTCCACCTCAATGGATTAAAGTAAACACTGACGGCTCGGCTTTGGGTGCGCCGGGAAGGATTGCAGCTGGGGGCGTTTTTAGAGATTGTCACAGTTTAGTTAAAGGTTGCTTCCATGTCAAAGGTGGTCTGGGGTTCGCTTTCGAAGCGGAGTTATTGGCTGTCATCACGGCAATTCAAATTGCCCATCAACGCAACTGGTTTTCTCTTTGGGTGGAATCCGATTCCACTTATATCGTTAGTTTGCTTACGTCTCGCTCTTTGAATGTCCCTTGGCGCTTCTTAGCCTCTTGGAGACGGATTATTGCTTTATTGGACACTTTTGCTCTCCACGTTACTCATATTTACCGCGAAGGTAATAGAGCTGCGGATATCATGGCTTCTAATGCTATGGCTGAAGGTTGGTGGCCGACGGAAATAGAGGCGATTAAAGAGGCTGTTCGCCTTGATATTTCTACTCATAGTCATCTCAGGATGACTCATTGATTGTTTCTATGGGCTGGTTTCTCGGGCCTGGTGTGTTTCTTGTTTGCTCTTTCTGTCCTCAGCTCGGTTGGAGGAGGGAGACGTCCACTGGTGGGGCGGTGACTTCGATGGTTCTTAAGATGAGAAAGTGTTCTTGTTGGCATTTATGCAAACACTTTAAGTGCATTTCGTGGCAGGTTGTTTTGGCGAGCAGTGGGAAGATGTTTGGGGTGTCTCCCCGGCCTTTTTTCAGTTTTCGGGTGCGCTCGAAGCTGGGGCTTGGGAGGTCGGACCTCGTTGGTAGCTCGGCGATAACTCTTATTTATCGGCCTCGAGGTTTTGGAGATAGCGAGTTTTGGTCTTTGAAGCGCTATGCTCTTTTTTCGGTTTTCTTCGCTTGCACGTCGGTTGGTTATCGCGTGTTGGCTGGATATACGGCTCGGGAGGATAGGTGGACTTTGGATTCTGAAAACTGCTACCTTAACACTCGTTCTCGCAGCAAAATGAGGATTAAAGAGGATGGTCATTTCAACAAACATATGATATGCGTTTTTGTGGTGTGTAGCTGGAGGAGTAATGGGGTGTCTCGCTGGTCTTTTTTCAGTTTTTGGGTTCGCTCAAAGCTGGGACTAGAGGGGTCGGACCTTGTTGGTAGCTCGGCGATAATGCTTTTGCGTTATCGGCTTCGAGTCGTTGTCGATAGCACGCTCTGGCTCTTGACGAATCTTGCTCTTTACTTTGGTTTAGTTGCTGCTTTTCTTTCGGTTAGTAGCTGTGCTAGTACTTCTCTGCTTCGGATTTCTTTGAGGGATGGTCAGTTCGCTGCTTGGGTTCCTTTCTCGTTCTGTTCTTTTCGCTTCGGAAAATCCCGGGTTTACTTAAGGGCGATGGTTAGGCCGGAGCTCTTGAAGTATTCCCCATTTTCTGAGGTTTGCTCCCGTTGTTTTTTCTATTAGACGAGTACTCTTTTTCCTCCCTTCCTTGGAGGTTTTAACGAGGCTCGGCCCTTAGTTTGCTTCCTGTGCTCTCAAGGGTTTAGGTTTTCTTCTTTTACTTTCAATAAAATTTTATTTTAATAATAAGTTTAATCTTAGTAACTGCATTAAATTGTTATAATAACAAATTTAAATATAAAAATAATACTATATAGTAAAAATATAAAAAAACAGAATAAAATAAACAAATTTTAAAATGTTATGATTCTTTTTTTTTTTTTGAAAGGAACTGAACTTTCATAAAGATAAATCAGAGTTTACAATCTCAAGAAGCCATGGAGGGTAATCCGACTTCCAACAAACAAAGCTTTTAACCTCTAAAGCAAAGGCTGCGAGCGCATGCGCAGCTCTATTAGCGCTCCTACGAGCATGACAAAAGTCAATCACACCAGATTTGCGAGCGTGTTGAAAAACCTCCCACAGATCATCGCACAAAGAATCAGCCCCCGACCCGGATTCTTGTAGGACATGAATCGCAAGGATCGAGTCCGAGAACACCACCACCGGGCCATAGTCGTTTTCCAAACAGAAACCAACAGCCACCATCATTGCATGTAGTTCTCCCATTAGCACAGTGGCTGTAAAGCCTAGGGGACTGCATACAGCTGCCACGGGCCGGCCCTCGTCGTCCCTCAGAATAAACCCAGCCCCAATAGCTCGCCCATCGTCGTGGAAGGCAACGTCCACATCGAGGCGGAAGAGACCTCTGCGTGGGACGCTCCAGAGGGACGGGCCTTCTTTAGGCAGAAGAGTGTGGTTAAGAGCCGTCTCACGTCGCGCGTCCTGATATGAAGCAAGCATCATATCACTATTGTTGATAGAGTCATCAATCCTACCACCTGGATCACCGTGCTTCACATCGCAGAGGCTGCGCCAAGTAGTCCACAGTTTAAAAAGCCAGCTTTCCAAGCCTTCCTGACCCATTTTATCACGAATCACACAGAATAAGTCCATGGGCTGCAAATGCGCCAATGGTTTGAGAAAATTCCAGAAGGTCGTATCTTTCCAAAAATTGTGAATCACATTACAAAACAAGAGACAATGCGTCGTCGAACCCCAAGCAAAATTACACCACGAGCAGATACCAAAAGAGGGAACATGGTGGTTGAACAAGTTGGCATCTGTTGCAAGAAGATTCTTCAAAAAACGCCAAGCGAAATGGCGAACTTTCGGCGGGATGTTGAGATTCCAAAGCTCCTTCCACTCGCCCCCTTTCTGCACAGACGAGGAGTTAGCAGGTTGCGAGTAAAAATCCATGGAGAAGAGATACCCGGACTTCACGCTGAACCTCCCTTTTTCATCAAACTTCCAATAGCAGCGATCAGAAGAGTTTAAAATCGGGAGCTTGATAGTTAAAATCGAGTCAATCCAATGAGGCGGGAAGACCTCAGAGAGGCGGGTTCTATTCCAAGATCGATCTTCGTCAATAAAATCAGACACCATAAAGTTAGCATCTATCAATCCTTGTCGTTGCTCATCTCCAACATCAACACCGGGGATCCATGGATCCACACATGCTCGGATATGTGTACCATCTCCAACTTGCCATCGCAATCCGGGCTTGAGCAGGTCACGACCCCAACAAATGGACCGCCATGTATACGAGCTGTTGGAATGAACCCTCGTCGTGAGAACATCGGAGTCACAAAAATATTTGGCTTTGAGCACTCTAGCCAACAAAGTATGAGGATAATGTATGAGCCTCCAAGCTTGCTTAGCAAGCAAAGCCTGATTGAAATTCCCGAGCTTTCGAAACCCGAGACCTCCGTGAGCTTTAGGGACGCAGAGCTTGCTCCAAGTCTGCCAATGCATTCTTTTTTCATTACCAGTGTCCCCCCACCAAAAGCTGCTGCAAAGCTTCTCAATATCAGAGCAAAGACCCACAGGGAGCTTAAAACAGGCCATTGCATACGTGGGGATTGATTGAAGCACCACTTTGATCAAAGTTTCTTTTCCACCAGCGGAGAACCATTTATGATTCCACGAGTTTATTTTCTTTTAAATCCCATCCCGCAGATAGTTGAAATGAATCTTCTTCTGCCGCAAGAGAAAAGTGGGGAGGCCTAAGTACATAGCATGACCACTAGTTTCCTTGATACCAAGGGTCTGCACCACCATATTAATATTGCGCTGGCTAGCACTCGGGCTAAAAGAAATAGCAGACTTGTCATAATTAATCACCTGTCCCGACGCTCTTTCATATTTGGCCAGGGCAGAAGCAAAGCCGTGCACCACCCTCTCATCAGTATTGAAAAAGACTAGGCTATCGTCTGCAAAGAAGAGGTTAGTGACTGTCGGGCAATGCCGGGCAATAGTAATTCCACCAAAAAGGCCCTGGTTTTCATAGCTCCGAAGAAGTGAGGAAAATCCTTGAGCACATAAAACGAACAGAAAAGGTGAAAGGGGGCAGCCCTGCCGAAGCCCACGGCCAGGTCGCAACGCACCAAAGACTTTCCTGTTGACAACAAAAGAGAATTCGACTGTCGAAACACAATGCATAATAAGATCAATAAAACAAAGAGGGAAGCGCATCACAGTCATCATAGCTCTCAAAAACCTCCACTCCACTCTATCATAGGCCTTGCTCATATCGAGCTTAGCCGCCGCAAACCCTTCACTGCCTGCTTTCTTGTTTCTTAACCAATGCATACATTCATAACCAAGCAGAATATTGTCAGAGATAAGCCTTCCCGGGACAAAGGCACTTTGGGAGTCATCGATGATATAATTCAGAAATCTTCTCAAACGGTTGGCAAGAACTTTTGCCACAATTTTGTAGGATGTGTTGCATAAACTGATGGGTCGGAAATCTTTTACCTCAGTCGGCTTCTTTATCTTAGGGATTAAGACAATCAAGGTTTTATTCCAATCTCTCAAGGTAGCCCTCCCGTTAAGGATATTAAGAGCTTCTCGGGTAATAGATTCGCCAATCTCGCCCCAAAATTTCTGATAAAAGAAAGGAGGATATCCGTCGGGTCCTGGCGCTTTATGAGGATGCATCTGAAAAACAGCTCTTCTAATCTCCTTAGCCGTAAAATCAGAGCTAAGTTCGTCCCTTGCTCCTGTCCCCAAGAAAGTTGCGATGCAATCTGTCACTTCATTCATCTCCAGTTCGGTTGGATTGGCTGACTGGAAAAGGGAATCAAAGAAATCTTGAATGACTTCAGCCATCTCCTTATCTCTCTTCACTTCAGCACCATACTTATCGATGAGCTTGGTGATAGTGTTTTTCTTTTTTCGCTCACTAGCAAACGAGTGGAATTCCTGTCTCCCAGCCCAAGCCAATTAGCAAGGGATCTTTGTTTCCAATGAATCTCCTCCGCATCGGTGATTTTCTCTATTTTCTTATTGATTGTCTTCAAGTTCTCGATGGAAGAATTACTATTCCCCTGTGAAATAAGCCTCGCTCGTCTCTTCCTTAAATCAGCCAGCTCTCTAGATGGAGCCTCAAATTTACCCTTCGACCAAATCTTAAGAAAAACCATGCATCTATCCAGTTTCTCATTCAAGGGCAGCCCCCGGAAAGTCCCCCAGTGGGTAAGGAGATCGGCTGCAAAGGAGGGCTCAAGTAACCATTTTTGCTCGAAGTGGAATCTGCGTTGCCCAAGGCCGGTAGTCAATGGCTCATCTCTCAGCTCCACTTTTAAAGAGATCGCGTGGTGGTCGGAGCCGAAGTTATCTAGAGTGGTGGTAGAAAGAGTAGCAAAAAGATCATTGGCTCCTCTATTGCTGAGAAACCTGTCCAGCCGAATAAAAGTAGCTTGTTCCCCTTTCCTTTGATTAAACCACGTATAATTAGAGTCACTTGGAGTAGTCTTTAGTCCACAATAAGTAAGAGCATCATTGAAGTCTTTCATCTGGTTCCACGGTCGACGCCCACGACCCTTATACTCGTCTTGTCGAAGAATTTCATTGAAATCCCCACCCACAATCCATGGTAAGAACTCAGTGTCGCTGCAGGTAAGACGACGAAGAAGTTCCCACGAGTGACGGCGTTGTGATGTATCAGGATTCCCGTAAAATCCTGTGAATCTCCAAGAAAAATCGTAAGATTGAATCACACAGTCAATATGGCCATTAGAATAACTTTTAACTGTTACTGAACTGGGTGCCTTCCAAAACAGCATTAGGCCCCCACTCGCTCCTCTAGAGTCCGCAACAAAGTGCCCGTCAAAACCAAGATTGGTACGCCACCATTTGCACCGACTAGCAGTAAGTTTAGTCTCACAAACAAACAATAGCGTTGGGGAGTGCCCGGCTATAAGCCGGCGAAGCTCGTGGAACGCATGGGAGCTCCCCAACCCCCGTGCGTTCCAAGCAATGCAAATCATAATGCTCGGCGGGGCTGCTTGGCAGCCTCCGCCGGTTCAGTTTCAACGTTGTCTTCTCCATCAACAAGTTTGGGATGTTTGAATATTGTAGTCTTCCTTTGTTCCGTCTCCTCAAAACCCACGCCAATCCGCTTTTTATTATTGTAGTTCAACATTGCTTTCTCTCCTTCCTCTTGGGAGGGATTAGTATGATTTCTAGCTATCATTTTCCAGCTTTTTCCTTTCAGATTCTGCCTAGATTTCGCCGGCGAGAGAATGTTCACTGGTTTTGAGGTAGTGATGAGGGGCGTGGTGGCGCATCTATTAGCCTCATTTGTCTGGATATCCTCTATTTGCTCCTAGAAAGTAGTTGTTGTAGTCTCTGTAGCAGGAGGGTCATCAATAATCTCTGCATTAACCTCCTTAATCTGTCCCAAGTTGGGTCCATCTGTAGGCTCAATAATAACCTCCATCCTGGTGGTTTCCGTATCTGAATCCGTCTGTTCCAAACTTCCCTTACTGCCAATATTCGTTTTGTTTCACTACTAGAAAAACGCTCATAGATAACGGATTTTATCCGTTATCTATGAGCAAAAAAAGCGTTGTGTATAGTGGTGTTATCTATTCTATACGTCATAGACAACGGTTTCAAAACCGTTATGTATAGTAGCATAGATAACGGTACGATGTGTCATACATAACAGTACGCATCCGTTATCTATAACGGTTATACATAACGATTTTTCACCGTTATGTATTAACATTTTTCCGTTATGTATTAATTTTTTTTTTATTTTTTTTTATCATAGTTAACAGTTTTTTGCACTTTTTATAACGGTTTTTACCGTTATCTTTGATAGAATACATAACGGTTTTTCACCGTTATGTATTAAGATTTTTCCGTTATGTATTATTTTTTATTTTTTTTTTATCATAGTTAACAGTTTTTTGCACTTTTTATAACGGTTTTTACCGTTATCTTTGATAGAATACATAACGGTTTTTTGCACTTTTTATAACGATTTTTTGCACTTTTTATAACGATTTTTGCAATTTTTATAACGATTTTAACCGTTATCTTTAATTAGAATACATAACGATTTTTTGCACCTTTTATAACAGTTTTTTTGCACTTTATATAATTGTAGTATATTTTTAAATTTTGCAATTTTTATAAAACGACAAAATGATAAAATCAACGATAACAATATTATATATCATCCAAAAAATTCATACATTATTATACAAATGAACCAAATATCAAGTATACATCATCATTGCATATTCCGATTCAAAATTGAAAATACCAACTACCTTATAGCTAAAACAAAAATCTATCATACTACGTATTCTAGCACTAAGTCCTCAAGAACTAGTTGCTCTTTCCTGAAATCCTTCTTCCTCATGAAAGTACTCTGCAATAGAGATTTAGTGAAAAATGAAGAATGACCGTTACCTTCAGAATACCTTCAGAATTATTAAAGTGCATCAACAATCTTGAAGCACCAGAGGGCTAACCAAAAATCACCATCAAGAAAATACTTTACCAAATGGTGGTGAATTCAGGATTATGACGAGTTGAAAGGCCTTCATTCCGGAAAATCCTTCCTATTTCATATACTTTTTCAAATCCACCAACCTGTCAATGTCAATCAAAGATGACTTATGACATGTTAATTGACAATGTTGTGATGACTAAGAAGAAGAATGGGGATGAAACCAAGCATTGGATACAATAGGAGAGTCAATATCTTCTGAACAAACCTCACCAGCATTCTCTTTAAATGGAGCTCAGTTGCGATTCGTAGATACATATCTTGCCCAAGAGAGTTATGGTATGTAATGAAAGGCCTAGCTTCAGCACCACCAGCTGCGCCCTATACACAAAATCAGCAAAGAACAAAATGTAGATTTTAAGCAAACTTGAATGGAATGCATTTAGTGATGTGCTAAACAAACTTTATTTCTCCTCAAAACTCTCTTGGAAGAAAATAAAAGAGTACCAAAAAGATGTTTAAAACAAAAAAAGTTACTAGGAAGTACAAAATGAAAATTATAGGGAGAAAAGGGGAGGGAAGGGGAAGAGAGATGAGTAGAAACGAAAAAAAATTAGAAAAATAATTAATGAAGACATATATATGTATGTGACACCACTATTGCATGAATGACAAATCATTGCAGTATCCAATTTATGAAGAACTAAGGAACCAAAGAACCCTGATTAACTCAGCATTTTTCGTCTGAGCGCATGAAGTTAACATCAATACGCTCCCAAGATACTTGATTAAGACCTCTAATCATCTCCTCTACACACAGAATTTCGAAGTTCCTGTTAGCACTTAATAATCACATGAACACTTTATCTTACTCAAACACAACACACACTAGAGTGTAGCCAACCTTCCAAGTCAATAACCTGTGTTCCAACAGCAGAGGATACTTTATTGTTTACATCTTCAGTTATTCCCTGTTCTACATGGACGATGTGAGGATACTTCATATCATTCACATGAAGACTTTCCTGTAGAAGAATCAGAGGAAAAATGACTATCACTTCAACATTTCATGAAATAAGAAGAGAGTGTTCGAATTGGGAAAACATAAACCTAACCTTTGGTAGTTCGTTTTGACGGCGGATTGATGAAGTTCTCCATCCCACCACATCTTAGAAATCAGTGAAGGCAAATGTAAGTTTATCAAGAAGGAAGGCAAGAACTTTTCTGCTACAAGAAAAAGGATCATAAACTATTTAAAGGATACGGTCATAGTTTGCGTTGGCATATACCACACGGTGGTTGAAAGATCGTAATGCTGATCTGCATATAGGGTCAGAGTTGTTAGAAGATAACAAAAGAGACTTCATTTGCTAACAAGTGATATAAAGAGTCTGTGCTGCCAAAAATCGCATACTAACATGAAATGAAGGTCAGCAGAGTCATTGACCATCTGAAGCAGGAGTGGAAGTTTCCCACCATCATTATCCGTAAGGAAAAGATGCTTCCCTGATCTTCCAGTTAGCTGTGCAGAGAGTTTCGAATAAGTAACTAGAAGTAACAACAAACACCCAATTCATTGAGTCTTTGATAAAAGCTAAATATAGAACAAACAACAGCAGGTTATAACTTAACAGAACCTAAACCCACCCGGCCACCCGTGGCACAAAAATCTCATACATAAGGAATCAACCAAAGCGTCCAAAATTATAGTAAAACAGCATCAGAAATCCGTAAAGCATCAATGAAGCAACACCACCTCATCAAATACACAAGATACAAAGCATAAAATTGCATTGCTAGACAGGAGTCATCTGACAACAACCCCTATTTCTATCAAAACCATCGAACATGACGGCTAAAGCTACTACTTTATCCACAATGTAAGATAGAGTTCATTTCCTACCACATAAACTACAACCATAACCCATAAAACTGACGCCCACAAACTAGCATATACTGATTAACGAAAAATAACTACTCCACTTCTCAAATCAAGAAATCTACCTCCGGAAGTAGCTCAGTGTCAAACGAATGCAGATCCAATAGCCCCGGGCTACTCTCATTTGGCCAAACCAGCTCCTCGCCATTCTTCCCGTGAATGCCCTGGCAGCGTCAACGGCTCCGCAAACAAATCGCCTCCACTGTACGTCCTTTGCGCCTGCACACTCTTGTACATTCTCGAACCCTGACCGCCTCCATTGTAATATCCAAAATCCTAATTTGAATAAAGCAAAAAATAAACAAAAGAAAAATCAGAAAAATCAAATATCTGAGTTCCAGCTCGTGGAATCAGATCTGCGCAAGTTCAAACCCACCAAAATCGTAAAATCGCCCAAACTTACCTGAGCTGGAGGAACCGCATTGTTCGAGGACTGTAGATGCTGCAGGCCAGCTGAAAGAGAGGGCTTACCGTGTGCGGTGTGCGTGAGTTGCCAGTGGACAGACGGACGGCGGTCTGAAAAGGAAGCGGCGCGGCAGATCGTGGAGGCGCGCGAAGACTGGAGTCTGGAAAACCCTAGCCCATCTTTTTGACCCGTTTCTTCTCTTCATCACAGCTAGGGTTTGAAAACCCTAGCCTGCCGCCGCCGCACACTCGGCCAATAAAACACGCCGGAGCAAGAACGAAGGCGCAACGGAGGCAGACGGAGCTGGATGAAGGCGCGACTGGGGGAGCTTGATGAAGGCGCGGCGGACTCAGGGAAGGCGCGGCAAATTGGGATTTGGGGGAGGCGAAATAGATAGAGAAGTGTTAGGAACGAAAATCTTTTTCCTTTTTCTTTTGTTTAATTTTTATTATTCAATTTTGGTATTTAGGTTTCTAATAATATTTTCAGATTTTATTTAAGTGTTATTTAATAAAAAAAATGTTATGAGTTTTTTTTTTCTCAAAGTCTATATATAGGAATAAATTCAGATTTTAGGATAAATAATTTATATGTTATTTTTTAATATAATATAATATAATTTTAAAAAAATTAATAAAAAAAAATTAATAAAAAAAATTATACACAACAGTTTTTAGATACGCTCAAAGATAACGGTTCCAAAACCGTTGTAAATGACTCTTATACATAACGGTTCTTTAACGTTATGAATAAACCGTTATAAAAGATGGTCATAGATAACGGTTACATAACGGTTTTGTAAACCGTTATGTATGCAACTAATAGATAACGCAAAAACATAACGGTTTTTCAAAAACCGTTATCTATGGATATAGACAACAGTACATAGATAACGGATTTTTTCAAAACCGTTATCTATTCCTAAAAGTGCGCTCATAGATAACGGTTTTTGAAAAAAACCGTTATCTATGTACTGTTATGTATGTAAACTTTTGTAGTAGTGTTTCCTGTATCAGGAATGCCCGGGTGGGCCACAATGGTTCTTGGGGGAGGGCGTGGGCCGTTGATATTAGCTCGTGGGATCAACATCTGGTTTTGATTCACATGCCGAGGGGGGGCCCGCTGTGGTCCAGGCCGGCGATAATCAAGACCTCGTCCCGCCTTGAGCCATATCCCAAAAGGGGGGTGTGCTTTAGTTTCTGCATTAGCAGAGCAACTTCTCATGTAGTGGCCCAGCTTGCCACACGCAAAACACAATTGATCAGGAATTCTCTCATATAAGGGAAGAACCAAAACTTCATCATTTGTCCCTTCCACAGTCACGGGAACACATCGAACAAGGGGTTCGGTTATAGAACGTGAGACGCGCACACGTGCATATCTGCCCAAACACAACCCGCCGCCTCCGCAATCCACTTCCACCACCCGTCCTATTTGCTCCCCAATCCGACGCACCATGAGGGGTTCCATACATGAGAATGGCATATTATGGAGTTGAACCCATAAGGTAACCGTGTCAAATTCAATCGTGGCCGCCGTCTGCATGTTATCCGCGCGCTGGATCAGAAGTAGATCGCTGAAAAAATGCCAAGGTCCCTCCGAGAGAATCCTATCTCTATCGGATTCAAGGTCTAGCGAAATCGCAAAAATATTCCGCCCAACAATCTCGATGTCCAAAGATCCTCTCGGTTGTAGAATAGCTGGAAGGTTTTCTCGTAAAGTCTCACGATTGACATTCCTATCAGAAAAGACTTTCCCCAAAAGAAGTGTTTTCGTTTTGTTTCGATCAATAGCCGACTCCGCCTTTGTAATCACCACAGTTTTATTTCTAGCATCATTAGATAATTGTAATTCCGCCACACGCTTCGCTATTTCCTCAGGATCCATAGTGAGAGAGAAACCAAGATCAAAGAAAAAGAAAAGTAAAGTAGAAAAGCCTGCACTCCCGAAAGACAGACGAGATCTTCACTCCAGAAAGATGAAAGCTACACTCTCACAGAACCCTTGCCGCAAAAGGGTTCTAGAGACGAATCCCCCTTTTAGAGAGAGAAAAAAACAGATGGAAGTATGCGATTTTGATTGTCAAAACTTAAAATGTTATGATTCTTGATCATGACAAATTTTAAATTTCATCTTTGCTAGGTTGTATTTGTTAATTTTATCAAAATAAAAATTTTAAAATTAAACTATATATTCATTAAATAATATATATATATATATATATATATATATTATGAAATGCAAATAAGTAAAAAGTAATTAAAAGTTCCAAAAATCCTTTCAAAACTAATAGAAAATTTGAAAGAAAAATATCTAGATATTTGGGTGGAAATTTTTTAAATAGATAATAATAATCGTTAGATAAAAAGGTTTTGTCAAGATCTTGATCATTCATTTTATATCCTCCAATTATAAAATGGTTTTATCTTCATTTTAATGCTATTATCTTTATTAGAGCTATTTTATATAATATTATAAGTAACTTATAGAATTTTATTTTTTAAATATAATATTCTAAAAATATAATTTTTTTTACCGTGTATCGCACGGGAGTAATACTAGTTATGTATAAAAAAAGAGATTAAGAGATTTTAGATAACATGCAACTAAAAATGCTAGATGAAGTCATTTTTTATAAGTAATGAAAAATTTTATTTTTCAATATATTGAGGGCCCATTTTTATAATTTTGCCCAGGGCCTCATTTTTCTCAGGACCGGCCCTGGTCGCACCATTGTGTAGCTAAGACATCCATTTTTGATTGCGATATGAGATATGTATAGACAGTCACTACAAGAAAAATGCTAATAGACAACATGCGAAGCGTGTCATCTATTTAAAAATCGCATGTCATCTATGAAGGTGTAGTCTATTGAGGGCGCTAATAGACAACATGCACATGCGCGTTGTCTATTCGCTAATAGACAACATGCGCATGCGCGTTGTCTATTCGCTAATAGACAACATGCGCATGCACGTTGTCTATTAGGTAATAGACGACGCGTAATAGACGACGTGCATGCGCATGTTGTCTATTAGCTGATAGACAACGCGCATGCGCATGTTGTCTATTATCTAATAGACAACATGCGCATGCGTCCGTCGTCTATTCGTTGAATTTTTTAATTTTTTATTTTAATTTTGCAATTATACTTAAATTTCCTATTTTTCAAATAAATATTTTATGAAATCTAAAAATTCATAATAAATAATTTAAAATATATACACGAATAATAAAAATGTCATTCATTAATTTCAAATATTCTTTATCATCCTACATTGAAAAAGTATCCATCATACAAACATTCTACAAACAGTGTCAGTTAGAGTTAAGCATCCGGACTTGTGCATCGCCTGAAGAGTTTGGGTAAGGGCCTCCGTTGAAGTAGGCTTCTTCTCCTTCAATTTTTCCTGCACATCATCATCAAAGATCAAACTCATGTTATGCAATAAGCAAAACTCACATACAAAATAGCTCCAAAGGAACTCAAATAGACTCGTCAGATATCATATACCAAGGTCAAATTAATAACAAGGGTGAAAAAAAAATAACAAATATTTTGATAAATGCAGTTCCCCTCTTCAGCTATGTCGTAAGCAGTGTTGAATTTGTCGACCAATTCATTCATTGTACTGCATAAGAAGTTTACAGCCTAAGATCAGAACTAACATCAAAGTAGTCTATTAAAGTTGGAAACAAATTCTAATTAGTTCAAATTTCTACATATGCCACAACACAGATGCTTGAGTTTCCAGGAAATGATATCTCAGGTAGACACATAATCTGCAGTTACATTAAGAGGGGAATGAATCATAAGTTCAAGTACATTAAAGGAATCCAGGTGACTCCAAACATCTCCCCCTAATGGCATATTACAAAATGAGCGACACAAAATTAAGATGCAATCCGCCTGACACAACTATTAGGTAAGGATGTACCCAATTCAACAAATCCTAACAATCTCACAACTGAAGATGTATCCTACTTCAAGAGCACTATACAACTAAAGTATATTTAGAAAAGATAATAGCAACACAAAGGTTAAAAAGTCATTACCTTGAGCAATTGGTGAACATGGCAAGATATGTGATCAATAATGTGTCATTATACTCCTGGAGATTACAAAATTTAGTCATTATGAAAGTACTGGGCAGAAAGATCTCAAACTTAGAAGAGTGAAATTTAAAATCCCAAGTTATTTAAGCATTTTGATCAATGAGAACAGACACAAAAATCAATCTATACACAAGTAGTAATCAGTTCCAGTACTTAGAAATAGAGGCTAACACAATTATTACAACAATGATTACAACAAATACAGCTTAGAAACTCTCATGAACATAGCACAGAGCACAAGTAAAAAGCAATCCATACAGCAAACTCGAACTTCACGCGGTCAAGCAACCAGGAAACCTCGACTACAGACCCATAATCCTTTAAATTAAATAGAATCATTGAGGTCATCCTAAGAAAATAGAAACAAATATTAAAAAAGAAAAGAACTACAGACATCAGAAAGAAATAGAGGGAGATAATAAGAAAATTGGTACCAAGAAATCCATATATTCAATGATTATAGTTTTGGTACCAAGATCAATAAAAGAAAATAAAAAATAAACTATTACGATCATACGGTATGGTGTGGAATTAAAAAAGTGATGTGACCCCAAATATTCTTACCTTTTGAAAATAATTCTTTCTATAATATTTCTAGTAGAATAGTCCAAAAAAAACAAAAAAATACTTGAAGTGGAATGAAGGGAGGCTCTAAATACTTAGAAGTGAACATGAATTTTAAGAGAAAGAAAAATCCGTTGTGTATTGATGAGTAAGAAAGAGGTTTCACAATTTTTTTATTTTTAAATGATGATTTCGTTAACGATAATGATGAAAAAATATATATATGTGAAAATTATAAAAATGATAATTAATAGGGTTATTTTAAAAAGTGGACTAGAAAGATGTTTCTTGGTTAGGAGAAAATGAGAAATATAATAATATATTGTGGACAAAATGAGTATTATATTATAAATAGTTTTATTTTTTATTTGATTGTAGTGTAATATGTATTTCTTTCTTTCTTCTTCTTATTATTAAAAAGTATATAATACTTATGAATTTGGGTTTTACTTGTAAACTTATACTTCCTCCTTCGTCCCGCTAAAAGTGATTTAGTTGTTTTCAATGAAAATTAAAGAGAAAATATTAATTGGATGAAAGTGGAGGACTCATGCATAGCTTTTCCAATAGTTAGTAGGAGTATTTTTTTTTTTTAAATGAATCACTTTTAAAGGACAAATCAAAATAAAAGATAAAATATTTTTAATGGAATAGAGGAAATAATATTATTATTTATTTTAAATTTTTAAAAAGCTAGTGACTTCTTGGTTAGAGGGAGTTTAAAACAAAAGGCCAAGGTTTTTTAACTTAGTTGCCAGATCAATATGTGATAGTATATGAGACGGGGTAGATTAGGCTATACATTTCTTTTAAAATAAGAATTATAAATTAATCATGAATACTCATAAATTTTATTGGAAATTCTTATAATTTAAAAATTAAAAATATTTTTAAATTTATATTTTAAAAGTCATTTTTATTTTAGCACATCCTAATTAGTTTTAATGCCGAGTATCTTCAAAATTTATCAACACAAATAATTGATGATAACTTCTTGAAATTTTAGTTTCAGCTCAAGTCATATTATCGATTCCCCTCATCTTGTTCCCATATATTATATGTTAACTGTAATTATGATATACTTAATTAATTAGTTTAAGTTTAACAAATCTACAAACTAGAAGGTTGAGTCGACATGTGGCTAACATATTTGCCTTCCCCTCCTTTTACGGATCTCACCTATCAAATCTCCAAGCATATTTCTTGGCAAACCATAGCATTCTCAACTTAATTTCTTCACATTAAAGTAATGTTTATCTCAACTTAATTTCTTAGTTACATTTATTTCTATATATTTTAATTATCTTAACGATAAGTGTACGGATAAGCATGCTCATGTAACTAACCAATTAAACCAATCTATCACATTGTACGCACATACACACACCTCATTATTTGATTAAATAAAATTTTAATAATAATAAAAAAACAGATAGCTAGCTTTAACTTTTTGTATATATATCCAAAGTGAAGGCTTGTTAGAGAGTGGAGTTGAGTTGTTGAACATAATTTCATAGTGGTTTAGTTTTCTTTCTGTCCAAGGTCAATCATCCACGACATGCAATCACAGTATCAATCCGATCTGTAATTGAAGAACCCTAACTAATTAGGGCTTCAATTTCGTAGATTGATACTGTGTAATCATATTGTATATCAATTCAAGGCATGAAGATTTGTTGATTATGTATTGATCGTTGATTAATTAAGATCCACATCCATGGCTCCGTTCATCAAGGAGGAGGAAGAATTTGATTCCATTAATAGCAATCCAATTTCGATCACCATCGCCGAGAAGAGAGCCGGCGCCAGTATTGCAGAGCGACGCGCCGCCAAGTGTGGTTTCAATGCTTCCAGTGTGAACGCGGCGGCTCTATGTCCGCCGCCGTATTTCACCGTGCCGCCGGGCCTCAGCCCGTCGGCGCTGCTCGATTCTCCGGTCATGCTGCCGAATGCTGAGGTGGATATTATTACTTCACTCGCTCTCTTTTTGCATAATTAATTAGCAATTAATTAATTTGCCTTGCATTTCAATATAGGCACAAATGTCTCCGACAACGGGAACATTTCATCCTTTACCGATGCATGAGGGCTTGCGGCAACTGAAGATCACTAGCGCTAGCAACGGGAAGAAGACTTGCTCATCAGAAACCAATTCGATGTCCGATAGTAATTATAAGGTACATTTTTAAAATTTTGAGTTTGAGATTAAACATATGAATTGGCTTTTTTAAAGAAAGGGTTAATGGTAGTTTGTACTCATTCTCAGTGACGTTTCATATGTTCGCCCACATTAACGCTTTTGTGGTAAATAAATTAATGCTCGACATGCTCGACCTCTGTAAATCTAGCATTAGTGGTAAATGCACCACTGCTCAAGCATTCTTAGAAAATGCTCGACATACTCCACCATATTGCGAGTCGAGTATCAGCACAAAACACACTAACACGATATATTAATGTCAAGCACAAAACACACTAACACGATATATTAATGTCAAGCACAAAACACACTAACACGATATACTACACCATCATCAGTGTAAAATACACTAATGCTCGGCATATAGATTGGAAAAAAAAATCCTAAATGAATATAATCTATATATTTTGTAAAAGTGAGTATTTTTTTAAGTTTTATTTTTCAGAATAGGTAGATACATACATTGGCGATCTAGGAATTTAATCATGACCAGACTAGATAAAATCTAGGAATTTAATCATGATCAAACTAGATTTTTATCGAGATTTCATGACCAGGCGGATCTAAATAATTTTTTTTTTTGAAAATAATAATAATAAAAGTTGGGTGAATTATTTAATCACTCATCTAATCTTATATATCAATCTTATCTATCACATCTACCAAACCAAACGTATCATGAGAGAATGAATATAAAAGTTGTGTTAACTAAGCCAAAATGTATGATTTAGTTTAGTTGAATAAATTAGGTATGATGGGCATGCAGGAGTTTGAACATGGAAACAAGGACTATGTAGAGAGCAGTGAAGTGATGATGTTGGATGATATTGAGAAGAAGAATGCGCAGAAAGAAGTGAGCAAGATGATAAATTCCGAAGACGGATTCTACTGGCGGAAATACGGGCAGAAACACGTGAAGGGAAGCGAGTACCCACGAAGCTACTACAAATGCACCAACGCAAACTGCCCCGTCACCAAGAAGGTGGAGCGCTCCCACGACGGCCACATCGCCGAGATTGTGTACAAGGGCACTCACAATCACCCCCAGCCCAAGCAGATGCCGATCGACGTCGTCGACGATGTTTCATCACTATCATCCTCCACGCTCACCGCTGCCTCTTCATCTAATCACGACTTCCCCGATCCTCCCGACCGTGAAGTGCCCGATGTTGAAGCTGAGGCCGCCAAGAAAAGGTACTGGAACAATTTTGCATAAATATATGAACATTTGTAAGTGGCACGGATTTTAATAAATGTTAGATAAAGTGTATTGTGAGTGAACAAGGGGTCTCACTTTATAAAAATAGAGATGAAAAGTAAAAGGATTTTGGTGGGATAGTGTACCAAAATAGAAATGTTCATGTTTTTGTGAGACGGCCCGAAAAGACAATATGTTCATGTTTTGTGATACGGAGTGAGTATATATCATTGTGACTGTTGTATTGGTTTTGTAGGAAGAGAGATAGTGAGATGACGATGGCGGCTGTGCCGCGATCCACCGCACGGGAACCTAAAGTGGTTGTGCAGTTAGAGAGCGAGATCGACATTCTTGAAGACGGTTATCGCTGGAGAAAATACGGCCAGAAAGTCGTCAAAGGAAATCCAAATCCCAGGTATTATTAATATATGCAAATCCGATCGGATGAAAAAGGAGAGCAAAAATATATGTTCATTCTTTTTTCACCATTTTCACATATTTATTATGATAAAAATAAGATAGAATATTTTCTCGGGCACCTCCTATTCGTTTATTTTCTTTTCAATGTTGGATGATATTATCCTTTGCATGTGAAAATATTTTTTAATATTTTATCGTCTTTTTATCTCTAGTAAACATATGATCAAAAAAATTAAAGGAGAAAAAGATAATATTTTGAATGACTTTTTTAAGTCATAACTAAAAGGGTAAAAATGAGATACTAGGTACAATTTTGAAGGATAAAATTAAAAAAAACCTATTTTCACAAAATATATAAATTACTATAATTTAGGATTTTTTTTTACTCTTATATATGTCGTACATTAATAATTAATTCATTTTGTAGTGATGTTCAAGTGCTCGACACTCAATGATCGAGTATGTCGAGCATTAGTGGATATTCTAAAAATGTTCGACCACTGATGCTCGACTCGCGAATCGAACATATCGAGCATTGGTACATTTATCACTGATGTTCGATTCACAGAGGTCAGAGCATGCCGAACATTAATTTATTCACCATAATATACTAATGCTCGATTCGTAGTAGTCGAGCATTAGTGCATTTCCCACTACTGTTCGACTTGTATTGGTCGAGTACATCGAACAAAGTTCACGATTTAAGTAAGAATAACTTTGTCATTTCAAGCTCAAAATGAGTAATTTTTATAGTTTTCTTTTATAGTGAATACATGAACTCTATCAGTAAAAAACACATGCACAGCCACATTAGTTGATCGTCGATATGCATGCATGCATATATTGATGTTGTATGGATATGTTTAATGAATCAGGAGCTACTACAAGTGCACGACGGCAAATTGCCCAGTGAGAAAGCATGTAGAGAGGGCCGCCAACGACATAAAATCGGTGATCACAACCTACGAGGGCAAGCACACACACGCGGTTCCTTCGGGCAAAAGCGGCATCAACTCGGACGCGGCGGCGGCGAATCCGGCGCCGCCATCAAGAGCAGCAGCAGCAGGCAAGCAGCAGCTGGTTCAAGATTACTTGGACAGAAAGCCAATGTTCAACTACTCTAGCGGAGGAGATCTCAGCTTCGGAGCTTCTTCGCCTTATCCACTCCCCAGCTTCCCTCCCTTCCACTCCATGCCTTACGCCTCTGCCCTTGCCTACTCCAAGCTCTACCCCGAGTATATGCCCATGCCAATGCCCATGCCCATGCCCATGTCGATGCCCATGCCGATGCCGTCGTCGTCCCCGTCTTGCATGCCTCCCTTCCGATATGGAGGGGAGCCGCAGCTCAAACCAAAGGAGGAGCATGATCAATTGTATGCTACTTGCCTAGCCATACCCAATAATGGAACCATGTAGCTGCACACACCTTGCTACCTCCATTTTAGTTTATTTAATTGGGGTTTTCAACAAATTAAATTGGTCATCTTCATTTTCTTTTCTTTTTCTCCTAATTTGTTGCTAGCTAGCTAGTAGCTACTATTTGTTTTCACACCAGGGAATATCGATCTAGGATACATATATATAGAATTAGCTAGCTAGCTACGGCAGCCTACATTTATTCATTCATTCATTTCATTCTTGATGCATGGCTTAGCTTGATGATTAATTTGTAACCATCAGATTTGGATTTAGTGGAAGATTGGTTTGGCTCTGAATTGTCTCCTATGGTGTTTGTCTTGTTTTCTCACACTATATGCTGTTCGCATTCACAATTAATACAAGACAAATAAGGGTGTGGTCTCTTTGATGAAAAAGGGTGTACAACATATATTATAATTTTCATCATTTTCACTCTTTTTAGATGTTTAGTATAATGGATAGTTTTTTTTTTTTTTGCACTACAACAAAAGTTTGCACTAATAACGTGCATGAGGTTTGGTAGTTGTTATACGTGTCATAAAAAATAGTGACATTTGATGGTGTATAGTTAATCACAAAGGTGTTTGATAGGGATTATTAGGTTAGATAGATAATATTTCTCACAATTTCTGTCTATTTGATAGGCTATCTCAATAATCTTTCAGGCCCGCAAAAGAGGTGAAGTCCGCACCAAAAACACTGTAGCCTTTAGATTATACATCCGTCGCACCCCGCGTGATCAGTAATATCACTTTGAACAGTAATTGAGATTAGGTTTTGTGTTTCCAATATGTATATATTTCGATTATACATAAAAATGTAAGTAAATTTGTTACATTTACAAATGTCACAAAATACTTTTGTTATAGATAGATGTAACAATATATTTTTGCCCCATGTGTATGTGAATGTGTTGCGCACACGCTCATAAATATTTTTACATTTGCACATACAAATATTATTATATTATTTTAACTATTACTAAAATCATTTTTTCAAACAACTAATTATAAATTCTGTTTTATCATAAAAAATAGTTATGAATTAATTCACATGTTACAAAAATATTACACTTTTACATGTCACAAAAATAGTTACACCTTTGAATATCACTAAATTCAGTGACATACCTTTATATTTGTGAAACGTAGAATAGCTAACCAATCATAAATATCACAATTTTATTTAATTATATTTATAAATGCCACTATTTATAAAAAATCATGTCACCGTTGAAACATTTTATTGTAGATTGTAGTAACCTTTTGGAATTGGGTAAAGGTTTGTATGCATAATTCTTTGAGTACCAAAATGTATTGTGTAAAAGAATATGGGGGCCATAAAATAAATAAAACTCTACTTAAGCGGCTTTCATTTTTTTTAGTATCGCAAATAGAAACGCGATGATGCACTAAAGAAAATAGAAACGAGAGAGAGAGAGAGAGAGATAGAGAGGAGAGAGAGAGAGAGAGAGTGCCGCAGATCTGAGAACTCAGCAGTGATTTGTGATTGCTCATTCCTTCTGAGCGAAAACCCCATTCGCCATCGCCCGTCTCCGATCCATTACTCGGTAACTTGGTTTCCATCTCGTTCCGTTCGATTCTTCCATCTTGTTCGTTCTAGATCTGAATTGCCTGCCATTTCCGCCTTTCTCTGCGATTTTTTCAGTTCTTCTAACAATTTCTTAGTTTGGTACTTAATTATCGACTCTATTAGCCGCCGATTTGATTCCGTGTTTGTGTACTGTGTTTGGATATGTTTGTTGATGCGTGAACAAACAATAATGGATCTATGCGATGAGGTTGATGATTTTTTCTTTTGCATTTTATGTTACTTGGAGATTCAATTTACGGGTTAAAATGGTGGGGGCGTGTGCTAGTGTGTTCTGATATGCTAATGGATTATGCATCTCTGAAATTTATGTTAGTCAACTTTATTGGTTCAATAGTTTCCTGATTATGGTTTGTGTTTCTGATACTGATACTGCTTGTATGGTGCATTTGCTCGGGCAATTATCTTCTCCCTTTTTCTAGGTTGTAAATAACTTTTCAGATTGCCAGTGTTAGGTTCTTATTTCTATAGATCCTCTATCAACTGTGGATGTGGAGATGAATTGCACTTGATTGAACACACTAGTTGCTCCGTAGTGAGCTAGATTGAACCAACATCTGAAAATGCCGTAGTTTACTTTCTCTACTTATGCATTAAGTCAATTCAGAAGGCTGAATGATCATTACACTTGAAATATATTTCATGCATAAAATATTGTTGAAGGTCTTGTTATTAATTAATTGAACAATTGAGCGTGATTATACCAGATAGCCAGTGCCAAATGGAGAAGACGTGTTCTTTGCTCGTACATTTTGACAAGGGCACCCCGGCCCTTGCGAATGAGATCAAGGAAGCACTTGAAGGGAATGATGTTCCAGCTAAGATTGATGCCATGAAAAATGCTATCATGCTTTTGCTAAATGGTGAAACCCTGCCTCAGCTTTTCATCACTATCGTGAGATATGTGTTACCCTCTGAAGACCACACCGTTCAGAAACTTCTCCTGCTTTATTTGGAAATCATTGACAAGACTGATGGAAAGGGACGTGTATTACCAGAAATGATCTTAATCTGCCAGAATCTTAGGAATAATCTTATCCATCCTAATGAATATATCCGGGGTGTCACCCTGAGGTTCCTTTGCCGGCTCAATGAAGTGGATATCATCGAACCATTGATACCATCCATCCTCGCAAACTTGGAGCATAGACACCCTTATGTTAGGAGAAATGCCATTTCTGCTATATCATCAATTTACAAACTCCCAAACGGTGAGCAGTTCTTGGTTGATGCACCAGAGACTATTGAGAAGTTTCTCTTGACAGAGCAGGATCAGTCAACTAAGAGGAATGCATTTCTGATGCTTTTTAACTGTGCACAGGACCGTGCTATTAACTACCTGTTGACCAATGTCGACAGAGTATCAGATTGGGGTGAGCTAATGCAGATGGTTGTTTTGGAGCTGATCCGGAAAGTTTGTAGGACAAACAAGGCTGAAAAGGGGAAATATATTAAGATCATCATATCTTTATTGAATGCTCCTTCAGCTGCTGTTGTCTATGAGTGTGCTGGAACCCTTGTTTCGTTGTCTTCTGCTCCAACTGCTATTAGAGCTGCAGCCAACACATATTGCCAGCTTCTTCTTTCCCAGAGTGATAATAATGTTAAGCTCATTTTGCTTGATCGCCTGAATGAGCTCAAGTCTTCCCACCATGATCTTATGGTTGACTTGATAATGGATGTCCTTAGGGCACTGTCTAGCCCAAACCTCGATATCCGAAGGAAAACACTTGATATTGTTCTAGAACTGATTACCCCTCGCAATGTCACTGAGGTGGTTCTTACTCTGAAGAAAGAAGTCATGAAAACTCAAAGTGGGGAGCTTGAGAAGAACGGGGAGTATCGCCAAATGCTCATTCAAGCAATCCATTCTTGTGCTATAAAGTTCCCTGAAGTGGCAAGTACAGTGGTCCATTTGTTGATGGATTTCCTGGGAGACAACAATATTGCCTCTGCAATGGATGTTGTCATTTTTGTTAGAGAGATAATTGAAACCAACCCTAAGTTAAGGGTTTCTATTGTCACCAGGCTTCTGGATACCTTTTATCAAATTAGAGCAGCTAGAGTTTGTTCCTGTGCTCTTTGGATTATTGGAGAGTATTCCTTATCTCTTTCTGAAGTTGAGAGTGCTATTTCAACCATAAAGCAGTGTCTTGGGGATTTGCCCTTTTTTTCAATCTCCGAAAATGAGGAAGCTGCTGATTCTTCAAAGAAACCCCAGCAGGCTTCCTCGATCACTGTTTCATCTAGAAGACCGGCTATCCTTGCCGATGGTACTTATGCAACTCAAAGTGCTGCCTCTGAGACTGCTTTCTCTGCTCCAGCTGTAGTTCAAGGATCTTTGACCACTGGGAACTTGAGATCTCTTCTTCTGACTGGTGACTTTTTCCTTGGGGCAGTTATTGCCTGCACCCTAGCAAAACTCTGTCTAAGACTGGAGGAGGTTCAACCTTCAAAGGTTGAAGTGAACAAAGCTTCAAGCAATGCCTTGTTGATTATGGTCTCCATGCTACAGCTCGGGCAATCTTCAGTTCTGCCGCACCCAATTGATAATGACTCTTATGACAGGATTGTTCTTTGTATAAGATTGCTGTGTAACACAGGGGATGCTGTGAGGAAGATTTGGCTGAAGACTTGCCGCGAGAGTTTTGTCAAAATGCTATCTGATAAACAGCTTCGTGAAACTGAAGAAAATAAAGCTAAGGCTCAGGTTACTCATTCACAACCTGATGACCTTATTGATTTCTACCATTTGAAGAGCAGAAAGGTAAAAAGATGCATTTTTCATGTTCTATATGTTTATTTTGTAGTCTGTACAAGAGTTTGCTGTGCACACTTTGTTTTGTTCCACTACTTACTTTTTTGTGTGTCTTTGTTTGCTTGTGTCTCTTTATTCATGCAATGCTGCATAATTGTTGGTATGAGTTCATCTGTAAGCTCTCTTTACGTAGTCTCTCTATGTGCATATATTGGAATAAACCCATTCTATATGTCGTCAATTTCTTTATACTGGTTCTTAAATTTCTGAATGCATATGGTTACTAGTTTCATGTAGTTATATTACCGTGCAAATATGCTGGTACTGGACTTTTCTATACTGGCAAGAGCATAGGTGTCACTCACTATGACTTTGCTACAATACAATATGTTGCTTGTTCCGTGTAGTTGATTTTGGATAAGCTGTTTACGTCTTAACACTATTGTGTAAATTCCAGGGGATGAGCCAGCTGGAGCTAGAAGATGAGGTCCAAGATGATTTAAAACGTGCTACTGGGGAATTTGTTAAGGATGCAGATGATGCAAATAAACTCAATCGCATCATTCAACTCACAGGATTTAGTGATCCAGTATATGCGGAAGCTTATGTGACAGTTCATCATTACGATATTGTCCTGGATGTCACAATTATCAATAGAACAAAAGAAACCCTTCAGAACTTGTGTTTAGAGCTAGCTACAATGGGTGATCTCAAACTGGTTGAGCGTCCTCAGAATTATACTTTGGCCCCTGAATCAAGCAAGCAAATAAAAGCAAACATTAAGGTTTCCTCTACTGAAACTGGAGTCATATTTGGAAATATTGTCTATGAGACATCAAATGTGCTCGAGCGAACTGTTGTTGTACTCAATGATATCCATATTGATATCATGGACTACATATCTCCAGCTGTTTGTAGTGATACTGCTTTTAGGACCATGTGGGCAGAATTTGAATGGGAAAACAAGGTATTGTTAACACATTTTGTCTATCTTTCGTCTGTTTTCCTTTTGCAATCATATTTTTTTATTGTGATATAATTGGTTCCTTCTCTTTATTTGTTGCAGGTTGCTGTAAACACCACAATAACAAATGAAAAAGAATTCCTTGATCATATTATCAAATCAACCAACATGAGATGCCTAACTCCCTCGTAAGTAATTTTATGGTCTCCGATTTGTTTTCTGCTGCTATAATTCAGAATTTGGCACTGCTTAAGAGGGTAATTTGATTGAGCTGTTGCCGATATCAATACTGGCTGAATTGACAACCCTGCTATCAGACGCACGATCTTATTTTCGTTGATGATGACTTTTTTGTTAGAGAGGTGTTGAGCAATTGGGTTGGCTTTTATTGAAATTATTTGAACATGATTATATCCATTTCAATCAGACAATGCAGTCCTTTCTATCTGATCCAGGAAATACAAGCCCAATATAATATCCAACAAAGATAAATATGTTCTTCAATTTGTTTTTATTCAACAATCAGTCTTGTATCGACATCGGTTATATTTTACTCTATTTCGCTAGTGAAAATCTGGCTGGTGGCTCATAATACCTTTATTGTGTTTGCATGGTCATCCCCAGTTCTGCTTTAGATGGTGACTGTGGATTCTTGGCTGCTAATTTGTATGCAAAGAGTGTATTCGGGGAGGACGCTTTGGTAAATGTCAGCGTTGAGAAGCAGGCGGATGAGAAGCTGAATGGATATATTAGGATACGGAGCAAGACTCAGGGAATTGCGCTGAGCTTGGGTGACAAGATCACTCTCAAGCAGAAGGGAGGAAACTGATGGTAAATGCTATTGACCTTTTCTCTTTAGGCGTAAATGTGCAATGCAGCATGTATTCAGAATCGACAGTGGTAAAGATCATCTTTCAAGTGCAACTTACTCTTTCCAGAATCCAGCTGCTATAAGAAACTTTCGTCTCGAGATCTAGCAACACACCTTATAGAATTTCCGGCTATGTAAAATCCACATAAGGGCTGTTGTTGATCGGCTTTCTCATAGCATTGCCCTCTTTCTATCTTTCTTTATCGTTTGTTTAATTCAACTCTTTCGTCGTATGATGTTCAGGTTGTGTGTGCAAGTATTTCCGACTCATCGATGCTCCTACGGGAAACCACTGTTGAGAGTATATGTTTACCTTTGGCACTTGCGCCTTGTAGTTTTTATGCGGGATGCTACACAATATGAGACAATTAGACTGTATTTAAGTTGTATTCTTTTTGTAGAGGAGATTGGGAAATGATTTTGGTATATGTACCTTTACCTTCACCTTTAGGTCAAGATTTAGTTCAAGCTCTTCAATTTGGTGTTCTATATATTTTCAGTTTGCAAAAATACATTCAGAATCTTATTGTATTGCTTCCCATCTCTGAGTGTTGGTCTTTGGGAAGTTATTTAACATAAATAAATATATGAAATTTGTTGTATGATTGCCTCAATGTTATCTTGTTCCTTTTGATTTTTGGCCAATATAATCAAATTTAATGGGGTGTAACAGCAAAAATCTGGCCCTCTCTGTCACGTAGAGATATTGTCCCATAGATCTGATCTAGATACACAAGTTTATTTCCTTTTAAAGCACATTATTAATCAAATAAAGAATATATGTAATCTAAGTTCAATTTTTTATTTAGTGTCCCTTCAAAATATTTGTTTTTGTTGCGATACGTGCACCTAACCATTCAAAGGTTGATAATTTTGACTTTATGTTGGCAAATCAATATTTTTAAGGGAAAAAGAGAATATCAAAGAGGAATAGATTAAAAATTTGCAACCAGTTATTCTTTATACAATATTATTCCACTTGCCTTAATTGCATATTACAATAATGCAATGATAATGCTCTCCACTTACTCGAAAAAGAAAGATACATCCCATTCTTTGATATTCAACATCATGAACCCATTGAGTCTCACTCACCTCGTATGTGAGTTGTTAATTTGTTCGATACTTCTTCCGTTCCATTACAAACAGGGGCGGATCCAGGAATTTTGTTGGGGGGGGCTGAACTTGCACGGGGATTCGGGGGCGGTAGCCCTCGGAAAAAAATTTTGGGATATAATATATAGTAATTAATAAATAATTGTTTTTTTGTCATTAGATCAACAACAATAATAAAAACCTACAATAGTTTCATTCATTACCATGTCTATTACATTACAAATAATCTACGAATAGACACTTGGCGAACCCGAGCTAGTAATTGTGGAAATAATAAATAATCACCTGGCCCAAAGTTGATCAATGTTGAATTGGGAGAAATTATTTCTCGGATCAAGACACGCCATGCATCTAAGCAAATTAGTGCTAGCTTCGGAAAACCGAGTGTTTAGCTCTTGTATTGTTAGATCAACAACCTAAAATATTAATAGAGTATTTAGTTTATTATTAGTGCTAGCTTTCAGTCTGTCCCGTTTGTATTTCTTAACAGAGTATTTAGTTTATTATTATTTTTAATTTCTATATTTAAAATTTATATAAAAAAAAATTCAAAATTTGGGGGGGGGGCTCTAGCCCCCCCTAGCCCCCTGGATCCGCCACTGATTACAAATGTCCCACTTTTTACAATGAAATGTCTCATTATAAATATCTCATTCTTTTTTTGGCAATATATTTTCTCTCTATATCTAATATATAAATAATTTCTACTAACCCAATTTATCTACTTTCTACATATTTCTTAATCTTCATGTTCAAAATTAATGAAACATTTGTAATGGAACGGAGGGAGTATATTTTTCAGTTAGACCTCACACTAGATTCAAAATGGAAGATAACAAAACCGTGTTGACAAATATATATACCCCATCTTATATAATTTGAAAATTACAAAATCGACCATAAAAAATGACCTACATATATATAGCACATAAAAAAAAACTCGTTTTCTCCATAGCATGCATATAAGAATTGCAAGTTGCTTACTTGGACACACGTCCTAACATAATCACTTGCATGAATCCCCCTATATAAATTCACCATCACCTCTACTCAATAAATCCATCATCACCTCCATATTTCTTTCACAATCACACATATATATCATCAAGAATGGGTTCTTTCTCAATCATGGCAGCAGTGATGCTCTCTTGCTTCCTCGTCTTTGTCTCCGCCGTTTCCTCTGCGCCACTCACAGTGGGCTTCTACAGATATTCTTGCCCACTTGCCGAAGCCATTGTCCAAAAACACGTCAACAAGTTCGCCTCGCGCAACCCCGGCCTCGCGGCCGGCCTCATCCGCCTGCATTTCCACGACTGCTTCGTCAGGGTACGTTAGTATTATATATCCTACACACCCAACGTGAGCATTATCGTCTTAATTTTACTAAGGGCGCGTTTACTTTGATGGAAAATGGTGAAAATCTTATATTATTGCTCATTTTCCATCATTTCCACGTGTTTTGTAAATTGAATAATTTTCCTCAGACAAAGTGGAAAATAAATTTAGACAACTCCTTTTTCCTCGTTTATTTATTTGTCCCCTAAAAACATGCATAATTTGTCATTGTAGTATGCCTAAAAACATTAACTCTCCATTTTCGAACCACAATCTACTCACACAAAGTGGAGTAAGAGGATTTTTTAGGACAGTAACTTATGTTGATTTGAAAATTAGGACAAAAACTTTTGGACTTGTAAAAATAGGATAGTAATTTTTTTTAGAGTAAAATAGGACACTAATTAATAAGCGTCGTAAAAATAGGACATTTCTCGGCCGATAATTGGCCGAGAAATGTCCTGCGGGTGCAATACTCATTAATTAGTGTCCCATTTTACTCTAAAAACAAATTAGTGTCCTATTTTTACAAGTTCAAAAGTTTTTGTCTTAATTTCCAAATCAACCTAAGTTACTATCCTAAAAAACCTTCGAACTCCACAAAGTGGGACCTCTTCTCCACTCACACATACTCACCGTCTCACTTAATATTTTCTAAAATTCGTGCACCACACCTCGTATTTTTGGGGGGACAGAAGGAGTATATATTAATTATCATGTCATAATATTTTCTCATATTTTTCATTTATATAAGAGCTCTCTTTGATGGAAAGAATGAAAAATATATACTCCCTCCGTCCACAAAAAATAGTTTTTTTTGCCATTGTGGGATGTCCACAAAATTAGTCTATTTCTATTTTTAGAAACTATCTACTTATCACATAATGGATCTCATTCTCTACTCACAATACGATTAATTATCATTATAAATACTATTTTTTAAGTAGAACATTTTCTCCACTCACAATACAATAACAATTTTTATTAAAATTCATACCGTCCCTTATTAGTAGTATTATTTTTTGTGGACGGAGGAAGTATATTTTTTCACATTTTTCCTACTTTTTTCATATATTGTCTTATGTGGATAATTTTCCCTAAACATAGATTTCTTTTGTCATGCATACAGATTTTTTCCTCTCATTTTCGCTTTAATTCATAATAATATTATCATAGAATACAAATATTACCCTAAAGAACATGAGATGAAAAAATAATGCAATAAAATCATTTCATCTTTTCTTATCGCTCATTTTCTCATAGGGATGCGATGCATCGGTGCTGCTGGACGGGCCGACGTCGGAAAAGGAAAGCATACCAAACAAGGGAAGCCTCCGAGGCTTCGAAGTGATCGACGCCGCAAAAGCCGAGCTCGAGCTCCGCTGCCCCAAGACCGTCTCCTGCGCCGACGTCCTCGCCTTCGCCGCCCGCGACAGCTCAGCCAAGCTCGGCAACATACACTACGCCGTCCCCTCCGGCCGCCGCGACGGCAGAGTCTCCTCCGCGAGCGAGCCCCTCCTCAGCCTGCCGCCGCCGTTCTTCAACGCCACCTCCCTGAGAGACAACTTCGCCGCCAAGGGCCTCTCCCTCGACGAGATGGTGACCCTCTCCGGCGCCCACTCCGTCGGAATCTCGCACTGCAGCTCCTTCTCCAGCCGCCTCTACCCGGCGGCGGACCCGTCGATGGACCCGAAATACGCCGCCTTGTTGAAGGGGAAGTGCCCTAGCCCTAGGCCTGCTTCCGCCGGCAATGCGGCGGCGGTGGACCCCACCGTGGATCTCGATCCGATCACGCCGGATTGTTTGGACAACAAGTACTACGTGGGGCTGAAGGCGAATCGCGGGCTTCTGACGTCGGATCAGGTGCTGCAGAGCAGCCCCCTGACGGCGGGGCTGGTGGCGGAGAATGCGAGGAATAATGGTGTGTGGGCGAAGAAGTTTGCGGCGGCGATGGTGAAAATGGGCGGCATTGAGGTTCTCACCGGGAAGCAGGGTGAGATCAGGAAGCAGTGCCGTTTTCTCAACTGATTAATTTATCATTTGTTTTGGTGCATGTTTGAATATTTTTGGACTTCAATTCTTTAATTTTCTTGTAACTTTTGTTCGTACCTACGTTTTCATGTGTGGTTGCTTCTCATTAATTCATTAATGTACTCCTCTTGAATTGCATGGAATAATCAATTTTGGATTATTCACTTTCTTCAAAACTATTGCGACTTTTTAATTTCCTTTTTTTTTCCATTACAATTGGTAAGAAAAAGATGTAAAAGCGTAATATAGTAATTTAATTTGAATGCATATATTTATATGCTACTTTTCCAACAAAACAATATATTGGATTAAGGGATCGTTTACTTTCAAGAATTATCTTTAATAGATAAAAATAGTAAGACACTACAAGAAAACACTATTCCAGTTGCGACCAAGCCTAACGACCGCATCATACGGTCGCTAAAAAAGTGGGTCTAACGACCGTTTTTTCGTTCGTTGGAGCCGCAATTTCTGGTAGTGAGACTAATTAATCTCCATGTTTACTTGATTGAAATTGGCTCTTGATTCATTTAAGCTAATTTTCACTACAAAAAAAGACGGCCGCCGATAAATAGTGTTACCGGCGGCGTTACCGGCGGCAACTCGCCGTCGCTAAACGGTTCATCGGCAACGCCATTACCGACGGCGATCGGCCGCCGCCGGCAATTAACGGCGGCGAAGCCGCCGGCATTTCCGCCGTTAAATACCGCCGTTGAACGGCGGAGACTTGCCGGAAAATTACCGACGGCGTTTGCCGTCGGTAATTAGCGGCGGCGAGATCACCGTCGGTAATTTCCACCGGACGGTGGTGGCGCACACGCCGGAGTTGTTCACGATATTACCGAGGGCAAAATGCCGTCGGTAATTACCGACGGCATTTGCCCTCGGTAATATTTTTTAATTTATTTTTTTTATTTTATTTTTTTTATTTATTTATTTTATTTATTTATTTATTTTATTGTATATCCACAATTTATTTCGGTATTTATACAGTATTGCATAATTTAGACGAACTTCCCAGTCGGTCACCCACCTTAGTTGTGCTCTAAGTCAAGCACGCTTAACCTTGAAGTTCTTTTCGAATGGTCACCAGTACAGAACACTCGTATTATTGATATATATAGTATCTATTAATTCATTTAAAGTCTACTTCAATATACAATATCATATATATTCATAACCTTAGAATATGTCGAGATGATATACAAAAAATGTTGTTAATTACGGATTGGGCTCGTTTCCGTTCTTATTTTTATGTCGGAAAAATATTTATTAATTAATTTATTATTAATTTTTGAATTTTTTTTATTTTTTTTTATTTTTTTTTATCAATCTAGTTTATACACCATTCATAACCTTAGTGTTGATTGATGAGTGAATCACTAATCAAATTAACATTCTTAAGTTATAATTATAAGTTACTTAATAAGAATCTTGAATTCTTAGTAATAATATTAGATTAGTGATGATTGATGAGTGAATCACTAATCAAATTAACATTCTTAAGTTATAATTATAAGATTCTTACTAAGAATCTTGAATTCTTAGTAATAATCTTGGATTAGTGATGATTGATGAGTGAATCACTAATCAAATTAACATTCTTAAGTTATAATTATAAGATTCTTACTAAGAATCTTGAATTCTTAGTAATAATCTTGGATTAGTGATGATTGATGAGTGAATCACTAATCAAATTAACATTCTTAATTTATAATTATAAGATTCTTACTAAGAATCTTGAATTCTTAGTAATAATCTTGGGTTAGTGATGATTGATGAGTGAATCACTAATCAATCTAACATTCTTAAGTTATAATTATAAGATTCTTACTAAGAATCTTGAATTCTTAGTAATAATCTTGGATTAGTGATGATTGATGAGTGAATCACTAATCAAATTAACATTCTTAAGTTATAATTATAAGATTCTTACTAAGAATCTTGAATTCTTAGTAATAATCTTGGGTTAGTGATGATTGATGAGTGAATCACTAATCAAATTAACATTCTTAAGTTATAATTATAAGATTCTTACTAAGAATCTTGAATTCTTAGTAATAATCTTGGATTAGTGATGATTGATGAGTGAATCACTAATCAAATTAACATTCTTAAGTTATAATTATAAGATTCTTACTAAGAATCTTGAATTCTTAGTAATAATATTAGATTAGTGTTGATTGATGAGTGAATCACTAATCAAATTAACATTCTTAAGTTATAATTATAAGATTTTTACCAATAATCTTGAATTCTTAGTAATAATATTAGATTAGTGTTGATTGATGAGTGAATCACTAATCAAATTAACATTATTAAGTTATAATTATAAGTTTCTTACTAATAATCTTGAATGCTTAGTAATAATATTAGATTAGTGATGATTGATGAATGAATCACTAATCAAATTAACATTCTTAAGTTATAATTATAAGATTCTTACTAAGAATCTTGAATTCTTAGTAATAATTTTGGATTAGTGATGATTGATGAGTGAATCACTAATCAAATTAACATTCTTAAGTTATAATTATAAGATTCTTACTAAGAATCTTGAATTCTTAGTAATAATCTTGGATTAGTGATGATTGATGAGTGAATCACTAATCAAATTAACATTCTTAAGTTATAATTATAAGATTCTTACTAAGAATCTTGAATTCTTAGTAATAATCTTAGATTAGTAATAATCAATGTTTAAATTTTCACTTGTATTTCAATATATATTTGATTTCAATGTTTTTGTATTTTTATCTTTGATCAATTTATTAGATGATAAATGAAAGAAAAAAAAAAGAAGAAAAAATGAAAAAAAATTAAAAAATTAAAAAAAATAAAAAAAATTAAAAAAAATAAAATTAATTACCGACGGCATTTGCCGTCGGTAATTAGCATTTGCCGTCGGTAATTAGCGGCGGAAAAATATCGTCGGTAACGTTGGCCGGACGGCGGTTGTGCTATCGCCGGATGTCACCGGCGGTGGCGATTAGCGGCGGCCGATTGCCGCCGTCAAATACCGACGGCAAATGCCGTCGGTAATAAATAATATATATGTATATTAATATATATTTAAATTAGCGACGGCGTAACCGCCGCTAATTAGCGGCGGCCGTTTTGCCGTCGGTAATTCGCCGGTAATAGTCAAAAGGCGGGTCGCCGTTTTTGCCGCCGCGGTGCCGTCGGTAATTGTCGGCGGCGGCGCCGCCGTCGGTAGTTTTCGTCGCTATTTGCGCGTTTTTTTGTAGTGTTTGCTTGATTCTTATCCAATTGAAAGAGTGAGATTGGAGAAATACTACTCTTGACTCTTGAGGATAAAAATACTCAATCATGCAAAGTAAATACACTTTAATGGAAATTTTAGTTAGCATGCTCCCAAAGTGTTAATTCCTTGAGTATCAAATTAAGCCATTGGTACGGATGGGATTCAATGTCCCACAATTTTGTCCGTGTTATTGTATCCCATTATTATATCTATTATTTTAATAATATTTTTTATAAAAATAAAATTTATTACAATGTTATGAATTATACTTAACTTTTATTTACAAAAATCAAAATTTAAAAAAATAAATATAACCTAATTTTGAATTTTATCAACCATAAATGAATTAAAAGTAAAATTAAATGATAGTAAAAAATAATTATATAACCTAATTGAATGGATTGAACCCTATTAATAAGTACTATACAACTAAATTAAAGTATACAAATTTCAAAAGATATACAAAAAATATGAAAAATTAAAAGTGAAACATAATGGGGCACCAAATATGGTACGCTGGATCTCATATGGAAATATCTAGCTACTCTTGCTCGTCAAAACAATCTCCCAAATACAAATCACATCATTTAATAAAATACAAACATTAATTTCTTATTCACTGCAAAGATTGAGACAATTAATTCACACATACGAATGTTTGCTGCATGCAACCTCAAACTCAAAGAATACAATGAAAAACTCAAACCGAATCACAATATCAATAGTTGACAACACGGCAGTTCCTTCTGATCTCACCCTGCTTCCCGGTGAGCACCTCTATGCCGCCCATCTTCACCATCGCCGCCGCAAACTTCCGCCCCCAAACCGCCCCGTATTTCGCATTCCGCACCACCATCTTCCTCGTCAGCTCACTCTCGAACAACGTCTGATCCGACGTCAGAAGCCCCTTCCGATCCTTCAACCCCACGTAGTACTTGTTGTCCAGCACCGCGGGCGTCACAACGTCGTTGTTAACGACAGGATCATCGCCCCCGGAAGCCGGGCACCTGCTCTTCAAGAAGGCGGCGTAGCCCGGATCAAGAGTAGGGTCCTGATCAGAGGCGGATGCAGAAAATTAGTTTGGATAAAAAAAAAAAACTCCTTTGCCCCTAAAAATATACTCGCTCAATTCACAAAAAATAGTCCTAGAAAGGGACGACACGAGTTTTAATAAAAATAGTTAATATATTGTGAGCGGATAAAGTGACCCACTTAAAAAGTAGTGTTAATAATGATAATTAATTGTATTGTAAGTGGAGAAAATGACTCACCATATAATAGACGAAAGTTTTCAAAAATAGAAAAAGACTCATTTTTTTGGACGGAGGGAGTATATGAAATCTTTTGGCATGACTTTTAATAAAAAAAATATTAAGTGCATGTATAGTGGAGAAATATATGGTCCCACTTTGTGGGTATTGTTGATTAAAAAAAATAAGTGTAAATTATAAGGGTAAAATTGTCCAAATTATTTGTATAATTGTGTTAAAAAAATAGAAAGTGCATATTTTTTAAGGACGTACTAAAAAGAAAATAAATGCATGCTTCTGTTAACCCTAGCACCTCTGTACCTGATCAAAGGTGGCGTTGAAGCGGGAGAGCCGGGGGGCGAAGGAGGAGCAGTGGGAGACCCCGATGGAGTGGGCCCCGGAGAGCGTGACCATATCGTCCAACGACAACCCCTTAGCCCTGAAGTTGTCCCTCAGCTGGGCCGCCGAGAAGAACGGCGGGGGCAGGTTCAGCACCACCTCGGAGCTCAGAGACACGCGGCCGTCTCTGCGCCCCGAGGGAACATCGTACCAGATGTAGCCGGCCTTGAGGGCGCTGTCTCGAGCAGCGAAGGCGAGGACGTCCGCACACGAGACTGTCTTGGGACAGGCCGCCTCGAGCATGGCCTTGGCGTCGTCGATAACCTCGTAGCCTACGAGGCTCGGGAAGTTAATCGGGCTGTCTTTCTCCGCGGCGGGCATTCCTTGGACCGTGTCCAACAGCACCGACCCATCGCATCCCTACGGAGATAAGTACAGACTATATTTATAATATTTGTAAATTCGAGCTAAAAAGTTCAGACTATTTATTTTTTTTAGTAATAAAAACCCTAAAAAGGATTCAATAAGTCATCATACCCTAACGAAGCAATCGTGGAAATGCATGCGGATTAGGGCGGCTGCAAAGCCAGGATTCTTGTACAATGCTTTCTCCACAGCTTTTCTTACAATAATCTCAGCTTGGGGGCAAGTGTAGCCGTAGAATCCCACTTTCAGATTGCTCCAGTCGGCCGTCGCGGCGACGAAGAGGCTGGAGAGGAGAAGAATTGCTGCAATCTTGGAAGAATCCATGTGTTAATTAAGGAAATTAAAGGTGGAGAAATTTGAAGGATGTGAAATTGTGTTGAAGAGGATATGATTTATATATAGTACAAGGTTTGTTTGAACAAGTTGCATAACCGTGTTCGTGTATATATATTATATAGTTTAGTATTTATTGTCATTGAAGATTTCTGCGTCTGAATTGGCAAACAATATATATCTTTGTAATAAACTGGGTTTTTACGCCCACTATAATTAAGAAAATTAGAACACTTCAAACTATAATTAAGAAAAGAACACTTCAAATTTGTGCATATACGAATGTTTCAAACTAAAACAAGATGATGATGAAAGTAACTAGCTACTTGGCCAACGTCGTCATATCATATCATAGAATAAAACTAGTTATATTTATATATACCATATGTTTTGCCTATTTCAATACGCAAGTACCCCCCGTTGATTTTGTGAATAGTGACATAATTCATTTTATATTTTCTAGTAAATCAACAATAGACAATAAATCATATATCTATGGACATATCTAAGCTACAAAGTGTTGGGAGATCAGATTAATCTAAAATTATGATAAGTCTTTCAATTATGCAATTTAATTACAGCATGCATGTATATATTCATCGCTCCACCAAATATTCGACCACCAATCTAATAAGAGGACATAATTGATTTAATTTCTTGTGCTTGCATATGAAATGCTTGGAATTATTATGTGATGGAGCTTATACTAGTTATCGTAGTTTTTTTTTTTTTTTTTGAGACGGTAAGGGGGCTAATATTATTTTCTCAAAAAGTTAATTAGGAAAATCGGCCTTCCAGAGCATTACGTAATGAAAAGAAAGAGAGTGTCGAGCAAGCTCGTGAGCACCTTATGATCTGTATTTGTTTTACTTTTTGTACAAATCAATCCGGTTTAGTCAAAGTGTAATTTCTTAGTATTAATTTTTGTGTTGACAAAATTTTACCTAGAATTAATATTGACATTGACATTCCATTAAGTCGTGATAGAATAGTCCCTCTTATTAGAACGAGTTGTAATACTTTGTTTTCTTTCTTTTAGTTCTAAATACTGTTTAGCATTTTAATGAGTGGGTCCATTGCGAAATCGTCTCATAACTCATGATAATTTGTGGTATTTTTAAATATAAAGAGTAGTAACTAAAAATAATACTATAACTTAGTATCAATTACCTCTTATACTCAACCATATATTACTCTTACAAAGTAATTTATCATTTTCTGGTATCCCAGAATTTTGTTGAAACTGTCAACAAACAAATAATGCTTGTTTAACACTGACGATATACATGACAATTATGCATTTTAAATAGAATTGACATTCATACTCATACGAAAATAAATAGTGCATAAATCCGATGATGCACTATTAATTTCCCCCTTACATTTATCTTCTATTATTATACTCTATCTTTTTAGAACTAAACAGTTACATTACATGCACTAATTTCTCTAGTTAACAACTCCCGACCTAATGGTTGAATAATGGGCCAAACAAGTAAGGAATAAGAGTCGATGATGACTAGCCCAAGTAGTAAAATCGAAATACCAAAATCTCTTCTCGGTGAGATGTCTTTAATTGAATTCCTATCAAGGTATAGGTAGTTTTTCCAATTTATTCGGATATAATCTTGTATTTCTACTTATAATTTGATTATTATGTTGCACTTTTTATATTATTATTATTATATGTGTTTATTTCATAACATAATATATATTTTGTGTTAAAAAAAAGTGAAAAGGGAGATAGTGGGCCTCTCAGGAAATGAAAGGAGTAATAATGGGCCTTAGAGAGGAAGCCCAGCTTCGTTTGGTGGGCCGTCCAACTAATTCATAAACATATACAAAAACACTTAACAATTAACATAACATAACAAGTTGAGAGAGAGAGAGAGAGAGAGAGAGATGTGGAGAGAGAAGAGTCCAGGACTGAAGATCTTATGGCTGTGGACCTTCGGAACTGCCGCCGGTAATATTGACATTTCTCACAACCCCTCTCTCTCTCTTAATGCAAATTTGACTGTTTTGGTTGTTGTTGCAGTGCTGGTGACAAATGTTATGTGGACAAGAATGAGGGACATGGAGCAAATCATTAACGCCCAAGACCAACACCCACCACGCGCCGCCGCCGCCGCCGCCGCCGAAGACCATACCTCCGCCTCGCTGGAATCCGTTCAAGAGGAATCCTGATTGATCACTATTCCTACACTAGCCTTTTTTGCCTACCATCTGTTTGATCAATTGCCTCACTGAGTCAAGACCCTCACTTTTCTTTCTTTCTTTTAGATTTTCATTTTATTTTATTTTACGCAATGATGTTTGTGTGATGATGATCGGAATAACTGAAAACTTTTGACTGCAATAATTCACCTTTGAATTGATTTTAACTTGATGTTGTAATTTTGATTTTGTCGAGACATAATTATTACTACTACATTACTAGACTTTGAGAGCATTCTAAAAATTCATTGCTTTTTAATTTACTAGTAGTTTGTATTGATTTTATTTAAGAGAAAACTATTGATTTTAATTAGTTCACTCTTACTCTCAAGTCTCAAGCTCAAGCAAAGTAAAAAATTTCAAATGGACCTTAAGCTCAACCAAAATTATGGATGTTTAGATAATAGGTTTATTTATAATTCATCCATGTATAAAAAAGATGTTACTTTTTCACATTTGAGGTGTGATATAAAATTAAAAACATTTGAATAGTAGATAACGAAATGTTAAAGATTTATAAAAGACATTGCTTTTTAAAGCAAAACAATATATTGGAGTGCTATAAGTATTTATCTCACTTTTATCATGCATAGCAAATGAGGCTCTCTGAGTCGATGTCATTTTATTTTTTGCAGCAAAATAGAGCATATTGTTGGAGAGATTGAATATAATTCTACACTGCTTTATTGTAGAACTTGCAGTAAATAGAACAGATGCAAATAGGGTTAGACTTGAATTTTTGCTAGTGTTTTAGGAATTTCACTAAAGCTCATTAATCTATAAACAAAATTGGATACAACTTCACACTGGGCTGGGCCCAAATAGTTTCCCTTTTAAACATGGGCTACTAATGGACCAATCAAGCCCAGTATATATATTATTTTCGTTTTGCCCTTTTCCCCCCATTCAACACTTCGGATTTGCTCCTTCTCTCTCTATACCTCTTCCTTTACTTCGCGAGAGTCTCTTCAGACTCTGCCCTCTATTTGATTCCCTTGAGATCGGTTTGTGAGGTAATGATTCCCGGAAAAGATCCAATTTTGGTTGTGTGTTGCGTGTGTGCGTGCTTTTCTTTTTTTTTTTCTGATCTGCCATTTTTTGGGATTTGTAATCGGTAGTGTTTTTAGTTTTGTTTAGGTTCGATTAGGTTTTGTAAAGATAGTTGATTGTTCTTGGTTTTTGTGGATTTTTTTTTTCACGATTTCGGCTTTAGGCGATTCACTTAGCTGAAGGGTTTTTTCCTTGCGCTCTTATTTTTTATTTTTGTTTTTATAGAAAGAAAAAAAAAAGAAGAAGTTTTTTTTCTTCTTTCTGGCCTTCTCGCGCAGCTAAATCAGGATCTGAATGGAGATATGTTTTTAGGTTTTAGTTTTTCATCGTAATTTTGATTCTATGATGCCAGATTTGCTAATTTTTTTGTCATTTTTTTGACATTTCAGCTCGAGTAAGTCTTTGAACATCTTTAGCAAGTACACAGTTTAGCTGTAGCCTATGATATGTTGCATATGATTTGCTCGATTGTCTGATATTACTTGGTCCAGCTTTGTGTGTTGTAGGGCAGATTCTTTTCATCGAATGTATTGTAAATGAAAAAAAAAAAAAAATCAATGACAGACAGGTAGTACATTGTCATCGAATCACCAGTGTAGTGGAAATCGCGCCTAAAAGTTTGTGTAATGATGCCACTTTCAAACGCGATTCCGACTTTGCCAATGGCAAACAATTATCGTTTGAAGTGTGATTTCGATAAAGAATAGTTGTTATCATAGTATTGAATTGAGCTTAAATCAATTACTCGAAGACTAACATTACATCCCTATAAATGAACAATTAATCCAAGAAAATATAGCATAAAGAGTGGGTAGTTTCAAGAGTCAAAGTAGATGAGTGATTAATGATTAATGAAGGTTGGAGAATGACTTGTTAATTTGGGTTGGCCTATATATACATAAATGTGTATGTGTGTATAGGAAGACAGACAGAGATGGTGAAGGAAGAAAGTGGAATGATGACGATTCACATACAGATTAAGGAAGCCGGAATAGGCCAACGGCGGCGGAAACTCAGCTTTACAACGGAGAAGAGTCTCCCCTTGCGAAGGATCTTTCTCGACTTCTGCTATCAACTCAACCTCGATTATGACGACATTCGCTTTCGTTTTGATGGCAGGCGACTAAACAAAGACAAAAGTGCAGAGGAATGTGAAATAGAAGACGGTGGTGTCATCGAGGCTTTCCGTTGTCTATGTGGTGGTGAAGAAAGCGGATTGATCACGATTCACATACGGATTGAGCAGTTCGGAAAAGGCCAACGGTGGCGGAAACTGAGCTTTACAACGGAGAAGAGTCTCCCCATGCGAAGGATCTTTCTCGACTTCTGCGATCAACTCAACCTCCGTTGTAATGACTTTGCCTACATTCTTGTTGCCAGGAACGAAGCCAGGTCACTAGACAAAGACAAAACTGCAGAGGAATATGGAATAGAAGACGGTGATGTCATCGACGCTATCCCTCATATGTATGGTTGAGTGTGATCTCCTCGTCTTCTTAGTTATCTCTCTCTAATTAGGGTATATAGGTGGAGTTCCATTTATATGTAATCCATAACATCTCTATCAAGTTATGGTTAGTCAGCAGCAAAAAGAAAAAAAATTGTGATATTTATCAAAACTACCTATACATTCATGGATCACACTTCACTGCCATTTCAATATTTATTCTTCAATCAACAACACAGTGCAGTATTGTATTTCAACATAGAATAGAATAGAATAGAAGAAACAAATTATAATGAGCATAAGGTGATACAAGCAGCACTATTTCATTAGGGACCAAAGAAAAAGAAAAGAAAAAAGAGCTAGAAAAGTAATTGAAACAAATATGTAGGAAAGGTGGATAGTATCAAAAACTCCATTTTCATCCATCAGGATGACTTCCAGACCAAACCAAAATAGACATTAATTTCATGCAATTAGCCCTTTAACTTAACGGCCGTTTAACATCGTTAGGGCAAAGGGTTTAATTGCACCAAATTAAGAACTTTGGAAGTTTAGTTGAACTCAAGTCGAGTATAAGGTGCTATACGTGATACGAGTATCTTCTCGTCGACCACGGCGACGGCGAACTTCTTCCTTGGAAAGGTCATCCCGGCCTTGGGCACTAGCGTCCATGTCCACGTGTCGCACCACAGCATCGCCATCCGGTCGGTGATGTATATTTTCCGGCCAATTGAGACCAATCGAAAATGCGAGAAGAGAGAGAAAGCAGGGACGTTATGGAAGAGGGTGTGATGGCGGAGGTGGAGGAGGTGGAAGGTGGGGGAGTTGAGGAGGTAGGCCTAGCGGCAACAGACAGAAGATAGATAAGGGAGGGTGGAGTGAGGGACTCTAAAGAGGCATTCTAGGACAAGGTCATCGGGGAGGCTCGAAATGGTGGTGTCGGCGCTGCCGATAATGGTGGTGGAGAGGACTGAGGGGTGGTGGGGTTGCTGGGGGTTGGGGAAGCATGATTTCATCAGCCATGAGAAGTGTCGGGAGGTGCACGAATCAGAGCTCGATGCTGCGGTTGCGGCGACGGTGGAGACGTGTTTCCAGCGAGCTTGGAAAAGAAGAAGGCGTGGTCTCACCACCAACGAAATTAAAAAAAAAAATTGAAATAGTTAACAGTGTTAAACAGCAGTTAATTCGGAGGGGCTAATTGCACAAAACTAAGGATTTCGGGGGTTTAGTTGAACCGACCTCGACCATAGAGTGCTAGACATAATAAAGACTTCTATGTTAGGGGCGTATTTGATGCTTAACCCTTGATTTTATTTAAGAGAAAAGTACTGATTTTAATTAGCTCACTCTTGCTCTCAAGACATAAGCTCAACCAAAATTAGGGATGTTTATATAAGAATAGGTTTATTTATAATTCATATATTACAGTAAGAGTCAATGCCATTTTATCTTTTGCAGTAAAATAGAGCAAATATTGGAGAGATTTAATATAATTCTACACTGCTTTATTGTAGAGCTTGCAGTAATTAGGGATGGCAATGGATCTTGGACCCGGTCCAGATCCGCGGATCCAGATCCTTTTTTTAGGATCTGGACCTTAGGAAAAATGGACCCAATGGATCTGGACCGGATCTGGATTATTTCTATAATTTCCAGATCTGGATCTGGAGCAAAAAATCTGAGACCCAGATCCGGTCCATGGATCCATTTATATATAAAAATATATTTAATGTTATTTATTTTTATCTAACTCTAATCTAATATCTATGACTAATCTATATATCTCTTTTCATAAATAATATATAATGCAATTAAAGATAATATTTTACTTTTATTTTAATTTAAATTTTAGTTATTATTATTATTATTATTATTATTATCATTATTATTATTATTATTATTATTATTATTATTGATAATATTAATTTTCTTTTTTCTATGTAAAATAGAGGACACATTGTTCCACTGTTATTTAATACTTGATTATTATATTCTTATTGTTATTAAACTTTGATAATATTTTTGTAGAATATGGTTAATTCATTTATTTTGAATAATTGTTGAAAATATAGACAATAATTATAATTTTATTTGGGATTAATTTAAGATTTACAAATTTATTTTAAAAGACAAAAAGTATGGATCCGGGTCTGGACCCGAGACCCTGTGGATCTTATGGATCTGGACCTGGATCTCATTTTTTGGATCCAATGGATCTGGACCGGATCTGGGCCTAAGTCAAAAAATCCGGATCTGGACCAAGCAAGATCCGGTCCAGATCCGGCCCATTGCCATCCCTAGCAGTAATATACTTCCTTCGTCCCCTATTTTTTTTTCCCACAAAATCTTGGGTACACCTGGTTGTACCGTATAATCAGGTTGACCCGTATCCAGAATAGTGTTATTGATGTGATTTGGGTCGAGATATGGGTTCAAATCAGAGTACGGGTCAAAGTCTAAGTGAAGGTGCAACCCAGTTGTACATTACACCTGGGTGCACCTAAGACCACCTCGTTTTTTTTATTGGCCGTTCCTCAAATAACTTTATATCAATTTTGAGATACTATATCACTACTCATACATTATTTATTCTTACTTTTCACATTTTCATCATTTTTAATACTAATTATAACACATTTTCATAATTTTCAATACTAATTATAACATTTTTTCACCACTATAAATATACTCAATATTTTTGTCTTAAAACTCATGCCTCTCCTTTCTCTTGAGAAGTTATTTGAGGGACGGAGGTAGTAGAACACATGCAAATTGGCTTATTCAGTGAAGCTTATTTATAAACAAAATTGGGTACAAACAACTTCATACTGGGTTGGGCCCAATATAGTTTCCCTTTTAAACATGGGCTACTAATGGACCAATCAAGCCCATTTCTAGATCAGGTCTCCAAATCCATCCATTTGGAGAACCTCGGAGTGAAAGAAAAACACAAGGATAAGAAAGTGGTGGTTTGTTCCTCGGAGAAGGAGGTGCCCCACTCGATGCCGGAGCAAAAGGTGGAGATACAGAGGCTGGAAGAGGGCGAGGCGATGGCGCTGATCGAGTACGTATGTGGAAAGTTGTACACCGAAATAGTGAGATCGCCAAGAGGATCATCGAGTGCTACGGAGGGAATTCGCTGTTGATTCACCTTGTGGCTGTTGGGCTCAAAGACAAGAAAGATGATTACTCGTGGAATAATATGGGCTATAAGACATTTAATTTAGGGGCTATGAGCTATAAAGTCAAATAATAAATTTTTATTTATTTATTATTATTATTCTTAATTGGGGACTATATTGAGTAAAACGGGGCTATGAATATAATTACCCGTTTAAAATTTGTGGAGAACGATTGGATTAACACTGAAAAATATCTCTTCCAACTCCCATCTATCTTGGGACTTAAATTTTATTTTTTTGAGAAGATCTTGGGACTTATTTGGATTCATTTAATTTAAATATTCTCCACTACTTTCACAAAAAATGGACTCTTTTTTCCATGTGGAGCCCACTAGACCACTATGAGCAAAAAGTGCATCTGCCGTGTTAATCACTTGTGCTGTGTGCTTTGTTTCTTGTACTTTCCTAATACTCCTATAAGGTTTTCTTTTTTCCATTATTTATTATTTTCCTTTCCAGTATATATATTATTTTCGTTTTGCCCTTTTCCCCATTCAACACTTCTGATTTGCATCACCCCTCTTCCTTCTCTCTATACCCCTCTCTGTCTTTCTCTTTGCTTCGCGAGAGTCTCTTCAGACTCTGCCCTCTATTTGATTCCCTTAAGATCGGTTTATGAGGTAATGATTCCGGGAAAAGATCCAAATTTCTTATAGCTTTCTTGTGGTTGTGTGTTTGCGTGTTTGTTTGTTTGTTTTTTTTTTTTTTTTCAGATCTGCCATTTTTTGGGATTCGTAATCGGTAGTGTTTTTAGATTTTTGGTTAGGTTCGATTAGGTTTTGTAAAGATAGTAGATTGTTCTTGGTTTTTGAGGATTTGTTTTTTTCACGATTTTGGCTTTAGGCGATTTACTTCGCGGAAGGGTTTTCCTTGCGTTCTATTTTTTTTTTAAATAAAGAAAAAAAATTAAGATTGTTTTTCTTCTGTCTGGCCTTCTCGCGCAGCTGAATCAGGATCTGAATGGAGATGTGTTTTTAGGTTTTAGTTTTTCATCGTAATTTTGATTCTATGATGCCAGATTTGCTAATTTTTGACATTTTTTGACATTTCAGCTCGAAGGAGAAACCCACTCTCGGGTAAGTCTTTGAACATCTTTAGCAAGTACACAATTTAGCTGTAGCCTATGATATGTTGCATATGTTATGCGCGATTGTCTGATATTACTTGGTCCAGCTTTGTGTGTTGTAGGGAAGATTCTTTTCATTTTGAGCTAATTCTTTATCAAATATTTAAGGATACTGGCAAAGTTTTTTGCTTTTTGAGCTATTAAGCAGCTGGAATCTTTGCTTTTTATGCTTTTTTCTTTACTTTCCAATGTCTCTTGGAGCAGTCATTGTTTCCACAAAACTATATCCCTTTTTCACTGGAGCTCATTACCCAACATCTTTCTCTGCATAGTATTATATTGATGAGTGGTGTTGCTGAATAATTTTTTGCAGTGGTACGCGGATTAAGACCCGCAAACGGAATATTGCTGCGCCACTGGACCCTGCAGCATTCTCGGATGCAGTGGTCCAGATTTATTTGGATAATGCTGGTGATCTGGTATTTCAATGCTTTACTGTCACATTTTTATTACTTTGTGTTTTCTGTGATGCAATTATATCCAGTTTGGACACATGACGTTTGAAGTGTTGATCAATTATGTCTGTTATGGATGCAGGAACTTATTGCAAAGTGCATTGAATCTTCAGACCTCAATTTCTCAAGATACGGCGATACCTTTTTTGAGGTTGGGATTGAATTGTGATACACCTTTTCTCTGAATATAGTAAAAACTTGATATGTCGGTATATGTTGTGCAAATTATCTTGTCATGCCTGTTGATACATTGGTCAATTTCCAGCGTTTGCTGTGGTTGTTTTATCAATTTTTGGAATGTCATATCCATTATGCAGTCTTGATGTACTTAACAACCATTTGGCTATTACTTATTCCCTTTTCCTTAAGGAACTGTTTTCAATTCTTGTATGGCATCTCCAGGTGTATGTAAATGCTTAGTTTTTGATTTTAAATTTCAGTTTGTTTTGTACGTGTTACTCATTCACCAGCACAATTCCCTAAGAAATAATTTTCAGTAGCTGTACGCTACAAACACGTTGAGTCTGAGGATTATTTTGCATTTTCTAAAATTGATGGGTAATGTTGATTGGTTTTGATGAGTTTGCAGAAGTTCTTTGTAGCTGTTTGGTTTCTTGGTTTTATGGGTGAACTAATTATTTTTTAATACAGGTGGTATTCAGAGGTACCCGTACACAGCCTGGCACTATCAAGCTTGATGAGGGGGAGCGTCATCCATACTCTATAATTGACTGTGAACCTAGTCGTGAAGTGATTTTGCCATCAGTGATATATATACAGAAGCTTTTGAGGAGAAGGCCTTTTCTCATAAAGAGTCTTGAAAATGTTATGCAAAAGTTCCTGCAATCTTTGGAACTGTTCGAGCAGGATGAAAGGAAGAAGCTCGCTATCTTCACTGCACTTGCTTTTTCCCAGAAGTTGTCTGGCCTGCCCCCAGAGACTGTCTTCCAGCCATTGCTCAAGGATAACCTTATTGAAAAAGGGCTAGTTCTCTCGTTCATCACTGATTTCTTCAAGGAATATCTGGTTGATAATAGCCTTGATGACCTCATTGCAATTCTGAAGCGGGCTAAGATTGAGGACAGTCTTATGGACTTTTTCCCGTCTGCAAAGCGGACACCTGAAGCTCTATCTGAACACTTTACGTAAGTCGCCTCAAAACAAACACAAAATATTGTAAGGAAGAACAAGTTGATTGCAACCATATATACAGAATTAACATCAATGTGATAACAAAAGCACAAGTCACTCTATAATACTATTGAACATAATTTTCTTAGACCTTGATTTGATGTTTTCAGCTATCTTAAAATTATTCTAAGCTATCTTTGATTTCTTCATATCTCAGCAAGGAAGGGCTTCTCCTGCTGGTTGAGTACAATGAGAAGAAGCTGTTTGAGGTCAAGCTTAAGGAGATGAAAACTGCAATAACAAATCAGATAAGTGAAGCAGCTGATGTAGCTGAAGTCATTGAAACAGTTAAACAACATGTGAAAGATGCTAAATTCCCGGATATTGAAGTTGTGCGGATTCTCTGGGATGTCCTAATGGATGCAGTTCAATGGTCTGGGAAAAACCAGCAGCAAAATGCTAATTCTGCTCTGCGTCAGGTATTGTCCGAATATCCTGTATGAGGTTGTTTTTCGTGTAATATCCATATATGTATCTTACAGATGCAAGTTACAATCTTCATATGATGTCTGCTACTGAGTATTTATGATTCATTGATTTTTTACAAATGCATTGACATTGTCATGCCCAACACAGAAGCATTTTTGTGAATGATTAGTAATAAGTGAAGGGCATAATAGATGATTCTATGCTTAGTTAACAGAGCCAAATTGCACAAAGGTTCTTTAAATCCCTTACGGCTACTTGATTTCAATCACTGATTAGAAATGATGTTTGTTTTCAGGTGAAAACATGGGCTGCGCTGCTGAGTGCCTTCTGCACCACAGGAAAGCTTGAGCTCGAACTTATTTACAAAGTTCAGGTCCAGTGCTACGAAGATGCTAAACTGATGAAGCTATTTCCTGAAATAATAAGATCGCTTTATGATCAGGATGTTCTTGCAGAAGATACCATTCTTCACTGGTTCCGCAAAGGAACCATCCCTAGGGGCAGGTAGGCTGCGTTTTCTTGTTTTGCAAAGGAACCGAAGCCATTGGCTCGACTTCTTGACACAGACTTTCTCATTCATCATTGTTGTTTCTTGGTGTTTCAGGCAAACGTTTGTGAAGTCGTTGGAGCCATTTGTGAAATGGCTAGAGGAAGCTGAGGAAGAAGAGTAACTAGTTGGCGAGGCCAGTCTGTGTTGGCCGGTCGCGTTTATGTTTTATGGATATCGACTACGATGAACACTAGTGCTGTTTTTTCTTGCTGGAAAGGGCTGTTGATGTGAGATTTGATATTGGATGTCGTTTGTCGTAATGTTTCATGGATTCATGTTATCAAGACTTGTTATAATCTAATTGTCTGCTTTTATGTTTTGTGATTTGCTATTATTTCTTCTGTCCATGACAGATCATTAGTTGCAAAGTTCAAATATCAATATTTTAACCTCTGTTGCAATTAACACCCTAATAATTGATAGGTACTCCACTTAAGCTCTGTTGGAGATTGAAATATTAACATTATTAGATATTTTTTTTTTGTTTTTAAATACCAATTTCATGAAACTATTTCTTCTATTCCTCGTTTTTACGATGTATACTACCAATGTTTCATCTTTCAATGGTGATGTTGAGCGTTTTTCATTGTTTACAGTCCAATAATTAAGATCATAAATTATTAATCTACAAGTGTTTCAAACAGAGAAATTCCTCCTTTACAAGAAATTTGTATAGGCAAAGATTAATTAACTAAAACAAAATATTGAACTAGTACATAAAAAATTAGAGAACTACTTGATATAGTGAAGGAATTTATTTGCTTGAAACACATAGATTAATAGTGTATGATAATTATTAGATTATAAATAATGGAACAACGCTCAACATTATCGTCGTGGAATGCTGAAGTGTTGGTAGGCTTAAGTGGAGTACTTATCGAACATTGGGTGTTAATTGTGACTAACATTACATTGGGGTTTAAGAGCAGTTAGGTGTTTGGTTACTTGTGTTGGAAATATGGTTTTAATGCCATATCTGGAAATTATTATTTAATTAAATATTTATTATTTAATTAAAATAATGATTGGATGTTAATCTACATCTCGAGTAGATCAACGTGATATACTTGAAGTCTCAAAACCGATTTCCGATGAGTGAGATATTGTATGTCAAAGTTTGGATGTTGAAGAGGGAAAATAACATTTATGCTATGTTATCCCACATTGGAAAACATAGAGATGTTTTTCATGTATAAGAATAGCAAAGCACATGGAGTTGATAAATTGACTTGTGGGCTTGCTAGTGGGCTTGATCTAAGTACTAGCCTCGCGCGCACACACGCGCGCCGCCGCCGCCGGACGGGCGGTCGGTCGGTCGGGTACGGGTACGGGTACGGGCCAAGGACTTGGATCTTGGCAATTGGTGCTTTGGGGTGGTGTTTGGGGCCCAAACTTTTTTTTGGACTTCTGCATGGCAACTTCGTTTTTGCAGCTGAGTTTCTTCAATAGCTGCGCCCACCGGCCATCATCTTCAACATTTACGGCTTCCAGCCGTTGGAGTGGAATTCAATGTATTGAATTCATACTTACCACATGTCTATAAATAGACTTGTGGAGAGCATGCAGAAGGACGAACAACACCAAGAAATACTGCATTCTGCCAATTCTACACCCTCTGCACAACACTCAGTTCTTGATCCTATTAAGCTCGCCGGATTGTGGTGCTACATCCGACGAGACGTAGTCGTTTTACCTTTGGGGAAGATACGCCAAACCGAAGAGCACTACCGGGGCGATAATCTTCTTGCGGGAAGAGATTCATCTCGACTCGACTTTGTTTATACGTATAATTTATTTATACAGTGTATTTCAGTTGTATCGAATTATTTGAGTTGTAATTTCTCAAATTATTTACTTTGTAATATTTCAATTATTTTGAGTTGTAATATCTCAAAATATTTATTTTGTAATATCTCAATCGTGTACCCGGTTATAACAACTTGAGATTAAATTAATTTTAAATTATTTGATATTGAAGATTAATCATCATAGAACATTACATCCCATAAATGATGAATAAATCTAAGAATATCTATAGCATGGTTTCAAGAGTCAAAGTAGATGATGAGACACAAAGTAATTAATGATTAATGAAGCTTGGAGAATGATGAGTCACCTTTTTAATTTCGTTCTCCTATATATTCATAGATTTGTATATTTGTGGAGGAAGAGAATGGGAAATACAGAGACGGTGAAGGAAGAAATCGGAATGATCGCGATTCAGATACAGATTCAGGAGGCCGGAATAGGGCAGCGGAAACTGAGCTTTATAACGGAGAAGAGTCTCCCGCTGCGAAGGATCTTCCTGGACTTCTGCGATCAACTCGATCTCGTTTATACCACCGTTCGCTTCCTTTTCGATGGCGCTCACGTTCACGAAGACAAAACTGCAGAGGAACTTGAAATGGAAGACGGTGCGGTCATCGACGCTTTCTATGGACAAATTGGTGCTGGGAAGGGGATCCCCTTGTCTTCTTAGCTCTCTCTCTCTAATTTTGGTATGTAATCCATAACATCTCTATCAAGTTATGGTTAGTCCGCAGCAGAAAAAATTTGTGATATTTACTCTTTATATTATCAAAACTACCTACTTTCAATCATGACTGTTATTTTAATAATTAGCAGAAAGAACGTACGTTGTATCGTGTAATTAATGTTATTTTAATTGATAATTTTTTATTTAAATTTTTTTATTAATTCATTACTTGTGTTAGATAATTTGTTGGATGAATATATTTATTTATAAATCTTATCAATAGCTATAGATATAAAATATTCTTTATAGATTTGGGTGACAAATAAATAGTACTATATTAAAATAAATTTATATTTTATAAATATAATAATAAATATATCACATGGATAAAATAGACAATCCACAAGTTATGCCTTAGACTGCCACAACCTCTTTTTCTATTAGTATAGAAAAAAAACTTATTAATTCATTATTTTTATTAGATATTTTATTGGATAAATATATTTATTTATAAGCCTTATCAACAACTATAGATATAAAATTTTCCTTATAGATTTGGGTGACAAATAAATGTATAACAAAATAGATGATTATTTTATTTAAATATCACAGGAGTAAAATAAGCAATCCACAAGATATACCTTAGACTCTTTTAGGCTCTTTTTCTATTAGTATGGACTATTCTTCAATCAACAACAGACTGCAGTATTGTATTTCAACATAGAATAGAATAGAATAGAAGAAACAAATTATTATGAGCATAAGGTGATACAAGCAGCACTATTTCATGAGGGACCAAAGAAAAAGAAAAGAAAAAAAGAACTGGAAAAATAATTGAAACAAATATGTAGGAAAGGTGGATAGTATCAAAAACTCCATTTTCATCCATGAGGATGAGTTCCCAGACCAGACCAGACCTCTCTAATATTAGCCGGGCCGACGTCCACCTCACCGCCAAACGCAAACGTCGCTACATCTAAACGCCCCCCGCCTCCCGCCAAAAGAATCAAAATCAGTTTTTCAATGAAAATATAGAGCCACAAGTATAGATGCAAACCCTCATTTTTTTCACTTCCTACCCTTCCTCTCCTCCGCAGCTTTGATGTCGTCTTTCCCTGGCACAAACCTTGGCAGCGTTAGGAGTGTGTTCACACGCGACACTCCTTCCAGAGCAGACCACTCGTGTCCAACCCCTACGTTTGCATGCTCCTCCTCGTCTGCCTCGTCCTCGTTACCTTCTGAGACTTCTCCGTTCTCGTCCATCACTTGCATGACCGTGCCAGACCTGGGACCATCCTCCTCTTCCTCCTCTTCAACTGTGGTGGGGATGTTCTCTTTAGATTTCATGGTTGCAGCAGTGGACTCGTTCGAGTCCAGGAAGAGGCAAACAACGGCGCAGTCATCTACTTTAGAAGTTGGATACTTGGATTTCCATGACCGGACTGCTGACTCCACTAGGGTTCGAGCAGCAGATGAACGTAGGGAGCAGGAACTCACGATTTCGACCACTTCCTTGTTCGAGAGTACATCCCATATCTGCCAAGTGTATGAAAATTTTATATATTACTACTACACTAGAGTTTGGCCAAAAACCAGAATATAGCAACCAATGACAAAGCATCGTACCCCATCTGTGGCGAGGACGATGAACTCATCCTTATCAGTAATGCGCCTATAAGAAACTTCAGGAACGGAGATAAGGCCAAAGTCCTTGAGACAGAAATCACCAAATGCACGTGCCATGGCAAGGCCAGGAGAGTCGTTGTTTGGTAGCCACACCCTTGGGACTTCAGGTTCATCATGAAGAGCGAAAACACGTCCTCTACATTTACGAATTCTAGCTGCTTCAGCTGCAAGATAAGTAGTGTGTGACGATTAAAAAAGTGGATTATAACAGAAACACAAACGAAGAATTTCCTTCAGATCAGAATAGTTTAGACTTGAATGGCGAAAGGATAACTAATACGGGAGACTAACGACTTCCAAAACCTACTAAGTAGTGCTTAACTTCAAGCTTAACCACTAGCATGATTATAAACACCAAATGCTGATAACCCAAAAGAACAAGTAGCAAAATTACGAAGGCATATTATACGTTTCTAATATGCAATGGAGAAAGTAAGAAAATCACTAGTAGAATACTAGCTAATGACCAAAAACGGCAACAAGGAAGGTGAACAGACATGGAACAACATATAACACCATAAAAGTACTAAGGGGGCTTTTACTTTTGATGATTAGCCTAGAATCCTAGATAGATAAAAATAGTACAGACTAATTCATTGTTTACTAAGCTAGGTTGGAACTTTGGGATATCCCAAGAGTCCAAGGCCCTTGATAATTTCTATCATTTGAGCTAATTTTGCTCGATTCATTTCCCGTTGAAAGGATAGGATTGGAGATATTCTAGTAGGGAGGGTCAATCATGAAAAGCAAACTCCCCCTAAATGTTCTGCTATAATCCTAGTTCGTTGCTTATGAGAGAGCAGAGCTGTACCTGGAAGATTAGGTTTGAGATCCACAGTCAACTGGACTGCAGCAAGTGAGTTATTTGCATCTCTAGTAGCTAATATGGCTCTAGAGTCCCCAATATTTCCAATCACAAGATCTTGACCCTGCAGAGAAGATTATCAAGCAATGTTCAAACATATCGGGAGCATCACAAATCATGATTTGCAATCTACTAAAACTTACCTGTTTCACCAGAGTCACAGCTGTTGTTCCACTGCAGAAGCAATCGATATTTGCATGCATTCTCAGCTCCCTGTCCATAACCTTATAGGCCTTGAGGAAGGACTCCTTCAATGTCTGGAAGATCTCTGGCTGCTTTCCAGTTTCTTCGATATCAATGGAGACTCTACTTTCCTCTTCAGCAGACAAGAATGAAGTATCTTCTGAGCACATGCTACTTGTATTTAAACTGACCTCCCTTAGAACCTCGTCACTCTTTATATTGACTTCCCAGTGCGCACTCAGCTTCAGAGGAAGAGAGTCTCTAACTCGCTTTGCAACCAAATGACCGTAAGGACCATGGCCGTCAAAAACCCCACAGAAGACTGTGTCTGTTCTCGAACCAAAGTTCTGAACATTCATTCGAATAAAAAGCCAATTAAAGATCTTATATTCGTGCAACAAAACTAGTTTGAGCCTCTATGGTTACAGGAAGTTTAGTATCGTAGAACAATTTGCGTTGTGCATATTTTACCATTATAGACAACAAATGTATCTTGAGTCTTAAACTATCAATACAAGATATCATCATAAGTCAAGAATAATAATATGAATTGATAAGTTTAATGAAACATCCTGCCTAGTTGTATTCATGTCAAATAGATTTTCAAATTAGATAAATCATTACATGAGGAAGAAGGGAGAAGGAGCTAACCTCCCAAACAATCATGGCGTCTTGATTGGTCCCTTTCTTGCCCTGCTGGCTAAAAAGACAAGCAATGTCACTGGAACCGTTCAAGAACATCCGCCCCGGTGTCCTATGCAGCTGTTCTTCCCTCCTATAGTCGAAGGAGGAACTTCGAGACCCAAACCTCCGTTTTGAGTTCCTCCTCTTCCTAAGCCCCATTGGAGAACCGGCCCGAGGGCTCCCGCTCTCACCAGACAAGCAGGAACCCATTCTCAGGGCCCTGATTACATTTAGAAAGCACTCCAGACCAGCAACACAGTCACACCCCCTATTTTCCGTATTTGGATCCGTCACGAAATTCGACAAGAATCCCTTGGGAAGATTTTCCTATTCTCTGAGACTCACTAGCAATCCACTATTCCAACAATGTGTGGAATTCCCAGAAATAAAAACCACTCCCAATGATGTTCTACAGTTTTCCTAAAAAAGATATATCAACAGCACTTTGTGAATTCAGCAAAGAGATATCCCAACTTATCCAGAAAGGTCACCCTTGGAATTGGAAAAATCCACTCTTCTCTTCACAACAGGTGAACAAGATTAAGCATCCCAACATATGAAAACAATGAGCTTTCAACTACCCTTATCCTCAACAGGGGCCCCTCCAGTTTTCTAGGAAACTATAGATACAATAAATCAGAAACATGAATACACAATATAGATGTAGATGTCCTTATATAATAATAACAATAATGAGCAAAAGCTAAAAAGGGCACACACCACGGCCAAAAAGAGCAGATCTATGAAAAAACTATGCCCTTTTCCCCCAATTCGCTAGAAAATAAATAAATGAAAAAGAAAAGGGAAAACAGCCTACATACATACACACTTGATTGCGTGAAAAAAAAACCCAAATCAAGCAAACAATATGAAGAGAGGATCAAAACTGACTTAACATAAGCCTAAGAGAGCCGGAATCCCCAATCAATTGGAAGAAAAAATCAAATCTTGGAGCCCCATCAGATCAAACTAAGTTTCTCACTCTAGAATGATCGCATCAATAGAACTCTGGAATCAGTGATACAGCTCGAAGCTCTGTTTTTTATCCAAAAAACTTGGTCAAAATCGACATGAGGAAACACAAGGCGATGCCTTTGACACGGAAAACGAATGAGAGAGATTTAATCACAATAAAAAAGGGGAAAAAAACGCCTAAAGAAAGAGAGAGATGTAATAACAAACTGAGGTGGAAAAAACAGGGATCGTTAAAAAAGCCACCACAGCGACTTTAACTATGGAGAAATAGCTCACGGTCACATAGATAGAGAAAGATAGGAGAGAGAGGGGGCTCGGTCAGTGTGTGTGTGTGTGAAAATTGTAAGACGTCCTACACCATCACCATCGCATTCAACATCTGAAAAATACACATACTTATATTCATCCATACATACCTTATATCTCTATATGTGTATGTATATGTGGAATATTGTTCATAAATTAAACATTTATGCGGGTTGTAATAAAATCTACAATTATCCATTAATTATTACATAATTGGATAGTTGTGATGGTTAAGACAAGAACATCAATTATCACGATGAAAGGGTAACTGTCATGTTTTATTTACTTTTCTTTTAACTAAATTCTTGATAATCTCAATGCACTTTTTTGAAAGTTATAATTACAGATTTCCTTTTACTTTTTATAGTAATCAAATACTAGTACAAAAGTCCACTACAATTTTTATCTTTGTTTAATTAATTAAATTAATGATCATGTAGCAAATAATTTAAGGAAGTGAGTAAAAAAAGAAGAAAGTAGATACCTAGATAAGGGTTTGAACATGAAGAGAAGTAAGGAATTATTTTGTAGAATAGGTCATATATAAGGTTCCATTAAATCACCTCACATATTCTTTTCTTTTATTCAGCTCTTGACTCTTCTCATTTTGTTGAATATATTGAAAAAATCCTTCTTTTTTGTTGGGAGATAGTATTTAATTAGTTTTCTTTCAAGAAAGTCTACATCAAAGCAAAATTGTATATCCCATGTGAGGCTCACATCTGAGCATATCATTTTTCTTCATTTAATTTAGTATATGAACTATAAATTTAAAGAATTGAGTAACCTAACTAATTATTTGTAGCTAGCAGCAAAGGTTCACAGTTCACCTTTGTCTCTACTCTCTCTCTCTCTCCATGTATACATAATACATACACTATAGATATTTAGATTATACTAATAAATAAATAAATACTAGAGACTAGATATCTATCCAATCAAAAGAATACCACCCGATTCACGTGTTGCTATGGGTGACGACTTTGAAATGTGAACTGTATTATCCTATTTCACGTTTTATTATTTTTAAGGGTTAAGGTGCAGATAGGCCCCTTAAGTGGGAGCCCTTAGAGCGTTTTACTCCCCATACTAACTGTGTGTGCAATTTAACCCCTAAACTACCAAAAATCACACATTTAAGCCCCCACGACCAAACGCCGTTAGTCAACGTCCGATTTTTTTTTTTTTTAATTTTAATGCAAATGCTGGGGCCCACTATTAACGATTTGCAACGGCCTTTTAATTTGGGGCATTTTTCATAAACGAAAGAACCCTAATTCGCGATTAGGGCTCAAAAATTTGTGGCTTGTTCATCAGATTTCTTCGCATTAGCGTAGGGCTTGTTCTTGTTGTTTGTCGTCGACATCTTACCATGAGTTTCAATTCAGGGAGTGGGTCTAACTCGTCGCGGGATTGGCGGCAGAGGAAGAACGAGTATGAGGGTGATTCGAGGTATTGTTTTTGCGTGAATGAAGGTAAGAGGTTGAAAGCCCCGATAAGAACTTCATGGACCGAAGACAACCCCGGAAGAAGGTTCTACGGCTGTAAAAATTGGAAGGTAATGGTGTTCTTTTGATACAATATTTTTATTGTGGGTGCAGTTTTGATTTTAAGCAATTTTTGAATGTTTGTAGACCAAAAAATGTAGATATTTCAAATGGCACGATGAGCCTATGGGTGAGAGAGCTATTGAAGTTATAAATGAGTTGAAGAATGAGAACTTGAAGCTCATTGAAATGAACTCAAGATCAGCCACACCAAGTGATGTAGAAGCTGAAATTGGTCTTCTTTGGGACATGATTGAAGGTTTGAAAGATGAATCGAAAAGAGCAAGAACCACAAATAGATTGTTTGTGAGCATTTTGATTGTATCATGGTTGGTGTTAATCTATGTAGTGTTAGCTTAATGGCAGAATTATTTTGGTTGTTAGTTTTTGTTAATCTACCTGCCATTTTGTAGCTTGTAGAACAAATGTATCTTCACATCGTTGGTATGCAAAGATTTGAAATTTATGGAAAGCAATATGTTCATATGAATGCTGTTCTTGATAGCAAAACTTGGATTTTTGGGGCAGCAATCATCTGCAAAACTTGGATTTTAAATGACAACAATCATAAGTTATGGGAAAACAAGATACAAATAAGATCCAAACCAAGCAATTTCATTCATAATTAGGTTTCAACTGCCATGTTTAACACCTAATGCCAAAAACACTATACAACTAACTTCAAAAGAAATACTGATAATGCAAATTATGGACTGACTTAATCAAAACATAGTGTTGAGTTTCAAACTAGATTCTAATTGACACTTGATATTTCAAAAGAAACACTATTAAAGGTAATTTCAACTGCTTGTTGTTGATCCAGCAGTTGAAATTACGTTTAGTCTCCTTGGAGATCTTCTAAGCACTGGTTCTTGTTGCTGTTCTTGATCCTTGCCTCTTGGAGGCTTGAAAGGCTTTGTTGTTGTCTTCTTTGTCTTCGAGTTCTCACCAGCTGCTGTGGAGTTTTCTCTCTTTCTTTTCTCCATTCGTTTTTCCATTCTGAGCTCTCTCTCATTGGGTATGGCAAACCTGACATTTGGTGTGTCATCGTTTATGACTATTGATTGTGATCCTCCGGGCTGTAACAAAGATTCAGATAATACAATGTTAAAGACTATTGGTTCAATGTAATGTTAAAGACTATTGATTCAATGTTATAACTTACATTCAGAATTTGAGTCCCAGTATCCAAATCCACATAGAGGCCAAGTCCTGCTGGAGCTTTCCCTTTAGACTTTGCAGAGGTAGATGCCTCTGCATCTTTGTTGACCTACACATGTTACATGTAAGTTGTTAATACCTACACATGTTACACATTCAGAATAAGAGTCCCAGTATGCAAATTACATGTAAGTTGTTAATACCTTCGTAGGGTTCAATGCACATGCACCTTTCTTATGGTTTGCACTCCTACATAGGCTGCAATGTTGTGTTTTCCCCACTCTGGACAGCTTGTGCTTGCGTTTAGGTTCATTGGGTGCTCTGACTCGGTTCTTCTTAGGCCTCCCAATCTTCTTTTCAACAGGGGGTGGCTCTATTGCATCTTCATCTTTGACATTCCAAAACTTTACACCAGGTAATGGTTTGATTAAGTGTTCATATGCCTTGGCATATGAGTCCCTGTGATAACACTGACTAATGGCAAGCAGGGGATCCATTGAGCTTGAAAAAAAAGCAGCAATGGCATGGGAACAAGGGATTCCCGTCAGATCCCAACCCCTACATGTGCAAGTCTTTCTGTCAACTTTAACTATGTGCCTATCTTCACCCTCTGACACCTCATAGCCATACTCACCATTCCATACCACATTACAATCCCCTGAGTCAATCTTGTTAGCCTCATAAAATTTCAATGCATTAGGCGACCAAACTGTCTTCCAAGTTTGAACTGCAGATTTCCTATCACTTATTCTTTTCATAGCTAACAACCTAATATCTTCTAACATGCTGATAATAGGTTTATATCGTGCATCACTTATACTGGAATTAAAAGACTCAGAGCAGTTGTTATCTACCATGTTAGTTGAGCATCTGGTGCTTTGATATGCCCTACACCAGTTTGCAGGAGGATAGTGTAGAAGCTCATCATGTGCCTTCCTGTTTATTCCCCTCAGTTTGACCATATTCAGCTTGAATTCTTCCTCAAACGAGCTCCAAGCTGCAATCCAGAATCTCTTCTTCATCTCCTCTCCTCTCCACTTTTTACTCCAGTTTGCATATATATGCCTTGCACACCATCTGTGCTCAGCATATGGAGTAATGTCTTTCACAGCCTCCATCAAGCCCTGTGCAATCAAAGGTGAATCAGATTTATGTAATAAAATAAGTGCATTAAGTTTGAACTTAGCAATTACACACCTTCTGCATATCTGACATAATGGTGATATGATCCCCTCCATCAAGGTGTAACTCTTGCTTCAACCATCTCATGAACCATGTCCAATTACTCTTATTCTCCTTGTTCACAACAGCCCATGCTATAGGCACAATCCCATCATTGCCATCCTTGCCTACTGCAGTTAAAAGGCAGCCAAAAGTGACTCCCTTTAAATGGCAGCCATCTAGACAGATGAACTTCCTACACCCCCCCAACCAATTCTGTTTCAAGGGCTCCAACATCACAAACAGTCTCTTGAAAACTCTCTTGTTGTTCTCTAACTGCTCAGCAGACAAGCCAAGCTCCATCTTTGTTCCAGGCATGACTTCCTTAACCTTTTCAATATATGCACACAGCCTATTGAACTCTTCCTTATAGCTGCCCTCAAGGTTAGTAATTATGTCTCTCTTAGCCCTCTTACACTTGTGAAGACTCACATGAAGCTTAAGATGTTCCTTCACATGCCCTTGCATGTCTTTACTAGTGAACTTTGGGTTTCTATAAACAGCATTCTTGAAATACTTAGCAAGATAACCTTGGCTTACACTTGGGACTTCTCTCTGTTTATTACATGTGTGATCTGCCACTAAGGTCTTCACCATTAACCCTTCTATATCACCATCCTTAGACACAAGTATAACAAATGGACAAGACACTTCATTCATGCAAACGACTCTTATTCTCTTAGGTTCATTTTTAAGGAACTTCAACTTGTACCCAAACTTAACCCCATAGGCATGTATGGCATCCTTAGCATCCTTTGCATCTGCAAAGGTCATGCCCAAAGAAAAACTACCCTCCTGACCATCTTCTACAGACCCAATCATCTGAATATTGTTCTCTTCCTCACTCTCTGATGATTCTTGGCTAAACACACTAGAATCATCAGAATCTCCCTCATCAAGCTCACCCTCTGCCTCCTGCTCACCCTCTGCCTCCTCTGCCCCTTCCACACCAGTCACATTTCCTAAATCTTCACCATCATTATGTTCACCCCCACTAGTTGGCTCAGCCCCTTCCCCATCTAAGTTGTCATCAGCACTATCATCCGGGAACAAGGCAAGTGGTGTGATAGAAGGCATAGGATCTCTATCATGATCAGCAAAAAAATGAACTTGCTCTTGGTTAACTAATTCAAAATAGTCTAACACCTTATGACAATGTTTTGAATCCCTAAGGTGAACTAGGCCATTCTCTACCTTATAATCCTCATCACACGCATAAACTTTACTAGGTTTACTCCCATAAATCTTCTCATATTCATCATTAATCCGATCAAAAGTCATATTTTTAGCACTATCCTCAAGCTCAACAGAATTATAACCATCATGAATCAAATCACCAGAATCTTCATCTTTTTTCCATACACCCCAAAAGTTGAAAATAAAAAGAACAGGAGGCGCCATACTGCACATATTTACAGACAAGAAGAAAAAATTTCAAGCAATAATCGAGGAAGCAGAACAAAAATTAAAATCATAAAAGATTTGCATGCTGCATAATCATCATCACACGCTAAGAATCCTATGAGTACTCACCTGAAAACCCTCTTCTTCTTCGTCGTTCAACTGGTAATCTTTCTTCTTCTTCCCGGTAATCTCTCTTTTTCTTCCCAGAAACCCTCTTCTTCTTCCCAGAAACCCTCTTCTTCTTCGAGTTGCCGATTAATTCATAAAATTTTGAGGATGTTTGATGGGAGGATTCATTTACTTGAGAGACTGTTGGACTGAAAGTGGGGTGAGAAAACCCGCGCAAAAAAAATCGGACGTTGACTAACGGCGTTTGGTCGTGGGGGCTTAAATGTGTGATTTTTGGTAGTTTAGGGGTTAAATTGCACACACAGTTAGTATGGGGAGTAAAACGCTCTAAGGGCTCCCACTTAAGGGGCCTATCTGCACCTTAACCCTATTTTTAATATCAAATTGTCGATAGTCCTTAATCTTTATTCGCAAATTTTTTATTGATGCTCATATTATCCTATTCCACGGAAAATTTATCATAATTTTTTTTAATTCATTTTTGAAAAACTTATTAATTCTATCTATAATATTCCCTCCGTCCCATGAAGCATACCCATTTCTTTTCGGCACGAGAATTAAGAAATTGGTATTTTGTGTGTTAAGTGTGGTACTGGTAGGTGAAAAAGTAAAAAGGTGAATAAATAATAATTTTTTTGCCATTTTTAGAAACATGTCAAGCTTCGTGGGACAAACTAAAAAGAAAACTGGGTCATGATTCGTGGGACGGAGGGAGTAGTATGTTTATACAATTTCACTCACATAGAAATATAGAATCCATACTTCATTCACAATTTCGCTCACATTTTATTAAAACATGTATCATCTACGGTATGACATTTTTTTTTGTGGACGGAGGGAGTATTATTTTTAAGCATGATAGAGTTTCTTTTTCAAAATTGTCGGCACATGTACTAGGAAATTATTTTAATAAATGAAAAAATTATTTATCTGTATATTATTGAAATTTACATGGCTAATCGAATAATTGACATGGCATATGATAGCTATGTAATTATGTCACATCAATTATTCAAGTAGCCATATTAAGAGTAAATTTGACCGGAATCTCGATTAATAGTAAAATCAGATTAAATTAATAATTCAATAATTATCACACCATATTTTATATATATATATATATATATATATATATATATATAGGGTAATAGGGAGTGGTTCAATTGAGAAGCTATATATTGTTGAGAAGTTGAGAAGCAATCTAATAGATGAACATGTCAATTAATTTTTATGAACGCGGGTTTAATCTGGGGTTCAATCCTTGGCGATGACGTATTTTTTCACAAATTAAATAAAGACGTATGTTCGTCAGTTATATTTGGTATGTTCAAAGAATTTATTGATTTAGGGTCTAATTGCCATGTTCATCAAAATGTATTGACATGTTCATCTATTAGATTGCTTCTCAACTTCTCAACAATATATAGCTTCTCATTAAAATGTGATAAAATTTAATAATTTATAAACAATTGACCCAATAATATACTCCTATATAATTGGCAAATGAGCAACTGGCTTTCATTTTTATTCGTATTTGTTCTTGAGTTTCACCGTCCATGTGATGACAGGTTATGGTGTTCCCTTTCCATAATGGGCCATCTCATGCCTAGTGTTTCCTCTTTATTTTCTAATAATATTCCCATCCACATTTATTTATTTATTTATCACCATTTAAATCAACAAAAATAGGATTCATCTTTTACTCTATCTGGTTAGCATTTAGTCACCACTCCAGATCCTCACTCCACGACAAAACCATAGGAAATGTTCATGCACATGATCTTGAAAATGAAATCTATTTTATTGCTACCTTAATAAATACTTATAAACTAGAAATGTGTAAGAATTTAGTCACCAGACTACAACAACAGTAATGGTGAAATATTTCATGGCAATTTCTGAACTTTTTCCTCTTTCTTGTTGCCTGCATTTGATGCAGAATCATCAGCCAGCAACTCGGACCTCAGCTGCATCAGCAGCCTCCCGAGATAGTTCAGCCCTTCCCCGTCCCGTCCGCCCCCCCAGAACAGATCGTGCGGCGAAGCTTCAACGAGAACTGATCCAGCGCTCGAGAGCAGCATGGAAGTCAAGTGAGGATGCGTCGTGAACTTACACTTCAAGGCTTTATACATCACATCGATCTTGACTGAGTCCCAATCCGCCCTAACCTGCTCGTCACCAGAAACCTCGTACTTAACCACATAGCCGTTAAGGGACAAAACAAGAATTTCAAGAACCGCGAAACTGATTGAAACTGGGATTTTTCTGTTCCATTGAGATAAGCAGCTAATCATGTGATAGGCAGCTAATCATGTGATAAGCAGCTAATCCTGAAGATTTTGTCCTGTGCATTGAGATATGATCAATCACTGATTGAAACTGGGATTTTTCTGTTCCAGCTGTCGATTTACTAGTACACCTCAATGATTTGATTTCCAAACAAAAATTACTAGTGATAGACAAGAAAAATAGGTCCACGTTCCACTAAACGATACGGATTGGTACAGCATATCATCACGTGTCAATTGCGGTGTTGCAACTCATCTTCTAATATTTCGTCCGACTTAAAATACACATGATCACTAAAGAACATCTGTAATCATTCCAACTCTTCTAGGTCATGCTGTCTTTGAAATTTTAGGCTTAATGAAAATTTAAGGCACTTGCTCATCTTGAAAAATGGGAATCATAAAACTCAGTTGAGTAAAAGTAATACCAAATCTGGCCGTTGCCTCTGTGTTCGCCTTCCTATACGAGCTGCTTCCTCAGGACTTCTTGCAGTTTTTATCTCCTTCAAACACTTTTTCGCAACGGGGTCTTCTACACCCACGAACTTATTTGCCTACAAGATGAGGAAAGTTTAGAAACAAACGGGTAAAAGAAATATTCACAAAATCTGCCACGAAAGAACCTGGTAATAGTGCTCCACACTTGGCCAGCTGTAATATTCTCCACTTTCATCAGGCATTCGAATTGGATGCAAAGAAAAGTTTGAAAATGCACCGTAAGGATCCCACGTCTTATAAAAGAAAATGATGCTTGATTCATATGGAGAAACAGTAGGATCAATTGCATAAGTTTCGTTAATTGAAGGGATCACTGGCATCAAGTCAGGAACCGGCTGAAGAAATCCACTCACAAGCATGTCAGGACCAACCTGCGATTGGATGGCGCAATCATGAGAAGGAGATTAATTGGAGCTACCAACATAGTACTGTCGGTTTTCAATAAATCAACTGCAAAAATACTATAGCAGCATATCAGAACTATTTTCAACCTGCTCATAGTTTACATCAATTAATTCCAGAGCTTGAGACATCTCCACCATCCCAAGTTCCCCTACGGGAGATGGTGCATATTTCCCACCAATAATTTTAGGGGCGACAAATGCCTGTACCTGCAGCAACATAAGATGTACATATTCACAATAAGAGAAAAAAAAGTATTCTATTTTGAGACATTATAATAACATAAAACTAGAGATTTTGTATGTTATAAAAATTAATCAACCATGTCAATGGAGAAAAGCCAAGGTTTCACAGTCACAGAGAAAAAACAAACAAACAAACAAACAAGCAGAACACTGTTGCGAACGAAGCCAACAAGAGCAGAAGATAAGAAATTCCACTAATAGTGTTTGTTGGAGCGATGAATAAGCATAAATGGACAACAGACATTTACTCAACACAATGCACTGTGAGGTTGTTAATCAGAATAATGGTTGCATATATTATCTACCCGAACATACCTTGTGTATGATACCGGAAGAAATAGCAGATGCAGCTAATGTACCTCCGCACTCCCACAAAACTGAAAGACATCCACGATCATACAAGTAATCCATTACAACTTTGGGATTCAAAATTTCAAACTCAACCACTTCCACGCCTTTTGATGCAAGGAATTTCTGGAAGCTTCTTTTTGCACCTCTCTGTGTCATAACCATGGTGGAAACCTCAGTAACATCCCACAAGTTTGCCACCTCAGGAAGATCAAGAGATTTTGACATTACAATCCGTTGAGGTAAATGCCCACCTCCATGTCTTGCTGTAAGTTGTGGATCTACATTTCAATATGCAATTAGAATAGAATACGACTAGTGTATATATCTACTCCATGAAAAATTAACATCCATTTGAGACTCATACTATCTCGGCGTACAGTGTTTCCTCCTACAATAACTGCATCACTCCTGCCCCGCAATTCAAAAACTCTGGTTCTTGACCTTTTGCTGCTTATCCATGATGCATGCCCACTACTTGCAGCAATTTTTCCTATAGTAGGCATGCACAAATTTAATATATAGCATCAATACCAAATCAATACAATAGTTAGTCAGATTATGAATACACAGCCAAAAATAACTACCGTGTACTGACCATCAAGGGTCATTGCATATTTGAGAAGAGAGAATGGAACTTGACTAGCAGCTCTATACAGTAAAGGAGCATTGACAAGAAGACATGACTTCAGACTTTCCTACATGACAGAGTCAAAACGGCAAGTAGGTAACAAAAAATTCTATGAGAAAGATGATAAATCAAGAAGTTGCCAATAATGTGTCTCATAGTTAAGATCATCACGTCTACATCACTTGTGTGTAAACACAGTATTCTCCGTTACCTCAATAGCTTTACATTGGAGATCCTCGCCAAGAACATCAACCAGCAGTCCTTGACTTCTAAAAGCACGAATAGCCTTGCCCCGAAGATGTTCCAAAGGATGTCTGATTCCAATGACAACTCTTGCAATTCCTGCCTAAATGCGTAATAGGGAACTTTTAGAGAGAAATCAATGTGGAAGTATCATCAAACATAGATTAACTAAGAAAATGAAGAAACATGATAGACTGGAAAGTAATCGCTTTTACTCATTCAAACCCTAAATCACTTTGGTTACCCAAACTAACGATAGTATTCTCCACACCACAATTCCGCAATAAAGGTTATAGCTTTACAATTGCCACATTAAGCTACTGCATTGTGTTGTCTATTTATAGAGCGTAGGATTAACCTAAATAGATAAAAATAGTATAGACTAATCCATTATTTACTAAGATGGATTGAAATACTCAATCATGTATCTTATCAATCATGAAAAGTAAATTATTTCTAATTAATACTCAATGATTGAGTATTTTATCAATCTTTTGAGACATCTAAGGGATAATAACACTCAATCATGTCCCTTAAAAACAAAATAAAGAAATTATTTCTAATTAAGACTCTAAATTCATCATTCACAATTAGGAAAAAAAAAACATCCACATTGTTATTGAATTCATACAACCGCATTAACAATGCACCCAAAATACATGAACACGAATTATTTCCGACAAATTCTCATCTCATTTCTAGATGTAATACTCTCAATATTGTAGTTAAACGCACCTGAAGCAGAGCAGAGACTGCAGCTTGATCGCCGAGGCAGTGATTGGGCTCCATGTTGAGGTAAGCCGTGGCGCCACGGCAGCGCTCGCCGGCGGCCTCCACCGCCTCCAGCTCCGCGGGCGAGGTGCCCTGAGCATACAAATACCCTTCTCCGACCACAACCTTCTCTCCACTACCTGAGCTGGTGGCAATGACGCAGCCGTAGTTCGGGTGCGGCGCCGTGAACCCGGCGGATTTGTCGGCTAAATCGGCGGCCCGTTTGATGTAGGCGGCGTCGAAGGCGAGCGACGATGGCGATGAGGATGAAGAAGCGAGAGTCGCTCTGCAGGTCACGCGGGAAGGGATTATCGCGGGTGGAATTGAGAATGCCATCATCTCCGGCGACGGCTTCCGCCTCCAATTGCCGGAATTATCTCGCCGGAAAAAGTAGTGGGTCAGAGTGTTGGGAAGTTTCAAGCAAATGGGATTTTTTTTTTCCGTTTGGATATAAAGTAAGCACCAATGAGGCAAGAAATTTTCGGTAGGATAATGTGACAACTAATTTGGGATTTACGTTTACATTACATCATTATTTTTAAAATAAATGGATAATAAAGATCAAATAAGTAACCCAAAATTTATACGGAGTATAAAGGAGTCATATATTACGTTACTACGTATATGATGTAAGCATCATTTGTAAATATGGTTCTCATTTAATGTATATTAGCATTATATTTTTATTTTATACATTTATTCTGATTTTAACATTTTGAAAATTATTACTATTGTTAATAATTTGACAAATTATATAAAAATCAAAGTTTCATTTGTTCCGTTTAAGTTCAAATAAATGAATTAAGGTGCATTTACTTTGATTGTAATTTTTTCACTGGAAAATGATAGATAAAAAAGATTGAGAAAATATTTTTTTCCCCTTTTTTTAATCATATATTTACTAGACATAAAAATATTAAAAAGAAAATAAGTAAAAATGAGTGATCGAAAAAATATTCTACCGAATAATTTTTTTTATCATAAATATAAAAAATGCCTAAAAATATGTTGTCTCATTTTCCATCAAAGTAAACACACCTGAAGAGAATAATTTTTTTTTTAATTTTTATAATTTATAAAATTAATAATATCAACAATAATTTCTAAAATATTTTTAGGCGGATAATTTCTAAAAATATTAAAAATAAAGCTCACACATATCATTACTCCTAGTGGATCGAAAGTCATACTCCCATTTCACAACGTAAAAATTAAATACAGAAACACACATTAAACTCAGAAATTAAGCAAGAAATGAATCAACAGAAGATAAAAGCGTGATGGAAGCAATTCCTATGGAGTAATATAAACTGTGAAATGCGTAATTGTTTCAATCCCATCAGTGGTGTGCTGATCCTGATGCGGCATCGTTTCAATGGCGGCAAAGCCCTTTGCATTCTCGTATTTCCCAGTGCCGCCAACAATGGCGATGTGCGACACCGGCGTCGCCGTCCTGTGCACTCCGAAGAAGCTCACGGTGTCCTCCACCTCGTGCTCGTGGCCGTGGAACGCCGCCGTGAGCGCCACCGTGTGGCTGCTGCCGTCGGAGGAGCTCGTGATGTAGATCCCCTGAGCCCTCCCGAGCACCCCCGAGCCCAGCTCGTGCCCCTCCGTGAGCTCGTTGTCGACCACGGTCACGGAGCCGAACGTCAGCTGGTTGAGGGTCAGCCCCTGCGGCAGCTGCCCCGCCGTCACGAACGCCTGCTGGTTGTTGTTTCCGGCGACGGCGTTGTTGCCGTTGCTCTGCACGAGGGTGCTGGAGGGGGCCCCGTTGAGCCCCACCAGGAAGGGGTAGTTGTTGCTGTTGATGGCGCCGTTGACGGTGTTGAGCGGGACGCCGCCGTTGATCGGGAAAATCGGGTTGCTCGGCTTCGAGAACGGGAGGTTGTTCGCGTCCGAGTTGGCCACGATCCCCGCCACCGCCCTGCCGGACGGGTGGGACCCACCGAGGACGTCGTGCATGAAGAAGGAGAATGCTGCTGCCGCCGCCCCGCCTAATGGGGCGGCCGTCGTCTTGGGTGGGGCCACATTGGTTGTGGTGGGGACCACCGGCGCTACGGCGGGGGCGGCGGGTTCTTCTACTGTTGGGGTGGGCTCCGGCGGGGCCACATTGGTGGCGGGGACGGCGGCGGGTTCTTCTTCTATTGGGGTGGGCTCAGGCGGGGCCACATTGGTGGCGGGGACGGCGGCGGGTTCTTCTTCTATTGGGGTGTGCTCGGGCGGGGCCACATTGGCGGCGGGTTCTTCTTCTATTGGGGTGGGCTCGGGCGGGGCAACATTGGTGGTGGGGACTGCCGGGATTTGACCGCTCGGGAGGGCAGTTGTGGCCGGAGCCACCGTCTCCGGCGGTGGGATCGGATCGGAGGAGGCGGCGGGGAGGGGGAATGGAGGTGTTTCTTCATCAAGAATTCTTGCTGAGGTGACTAGGGTGAGGGTGGTGGCTAGTAGCAACAAGCAAAAGAAGGAGGTGAGAGTGTGATGCTTAGCCATTTTTGGTTGAGATGTGTTTGATTTTGATATGAATGTTGAGATTGACTAATTGGTATTTATAGTTTTATAGTTTAGTAGGGAATGAGAGAGTGGAGCTGATGAGATGGAGTTGGTTAGTTAAAATTGGCCCTTTAATTATCACACATTTCAAGTGTTTGATTGATTAGTTAAGATACCTAAAACTCTTTAGTTGGAAAGGTATGAAAGAAATGGTTTAGTTGAGAGAGTCTCATTTTTATATGAGCAAAAATTGAACTCAAACATACAATTCTTTTCATTTGTTGATCTCTATATCTTGTGGGATTGCAGCCAACGGCTGAAGAAATCAAATGACTCTCTAGGCTTGTATTCAGGTACAGTATGTCCAGCTCCCTGCACAAATCAAATATTTTTCCTTCTAAAATACTAATTAATTCAAGAAAAAATGTTGAAATAATTGTTCCAAGTTGAAGTAGTGAGCATACCTTGACAGTGAGGAAAGTTAAGTTATTAGCATACTCCTGTACATATCTGCAACTTCACACACAACACACAATCAAAACTTGATTCAAGAATCAAGAATCAAGAATCAAGAGAGGGAGAGAGAGAAGAACCCTGCAACTTGGGCATTAGACATCCAAGGCCTCCACTCATCAACTATCTCATAACCAAGTGACTGAGTCCATGCTTGAGTTCCAGTGAATGGAACACACATATCATGGTCTCCACTGTAATAAATCAATCACACTACAAATCATCATTGTCCCAATCTTGAACTATTCCATCAAGATATTTCATTTCATTTCATTTCATACCTATAAATCAAAGCCCGGTAGCCACTCGAGGTGAGCTTCTTGTGGTACGCGATCATGCTCCCTGCGTCGTGCGTGTAGTGCAGATCCACGCACAAGCTCCAATTCCCGCTCTCCTGCACAAGTTCACGTCAAAAAAATCTCCGATTTCAGGGCATTTTCAGAGATCTAACCGAGCCAGAATGCGCACCGGATTAGCATGAATCGCCTCTCTAACTCCCTCGTCGTTCAGCCATATAGTTGCCTGCACATCGTCCTGCACAAAACAAGAATGTCAAGAAGAATTCCATTTTTTTTTTGTTCAAGATCTCTCAATTCTTTGATTCTTACTATACATGGGACTGTGATCTCTCTCATTAGTTGAGGCCACAGAGGGATGACTCCATCTGCAACCGGTGCACGAAAAGGCCAAGCACGCCCGAAAATCCTCTTTCTCACAGCAAGAGGCCTCTCAGTCGCCCCAAGCTGCTTGAAGCTCTCTGGTATGAGGCTTGTGCTGTTCTCATTCATCACATCTTCTTTTGCTTCACCTCTGTGGAAGCACGGCTCTAAGATGTCGTACCTGTTCAGCCCGTCTAAAGCCTGACAGAAAAAAGCCGGTATAGTAAACGAGCAAACTAGTGTGGAGTAAATGGTGCATGATGCCAAGATTCTTACACTGTCAATCTTGTAGAGTATATTCTGGCAATCAATAACGAGGGAGTTGAGGTAGTTTCCTCTGCAGACAGCTTCGGCTTCCTGCAGAAAAAGGCGCTCGTCGTTTATACAAACCATCCGTCTAATCTCTCTCTATATATATACACACACAAAATTTCAAGATTACCTTATACATCATATCAGATATGAGGCCCATACCATGTGCGAATGGGATGAGCGCGTTGCCATCAAAGTGAGAGTCGCAGACCCCATTTCCGACCATGTATCCCTGCATCAGAATCTCAATCATGCAAACTCCAAGTTAATGGAAAAGATAGGAGAGGAATTAGGAAAGGAAACCACCTTGAAATTAATCTTTGGTTTAGTTCCATTTTTGATTCCTGCATGGAAAAATGATCATTCAATCCTGTGCTGAAATGTGATGCATTTGATTATCATAAATCAAAAGATTCTCAGATTTTGATACCATTGACAACAAGGGATGCAAGAGTAGGGACATAAATGCCAGCATAAGATTCTCCAGCAATGTAAAATGGATTGGTTTTGAACTCTCTGAATTCCTCAAGCCACTATATATGAGAATTGAACAAGAACTCAATCAATTTTGATGACTAACACGAAATTCATGAATGGCACGAAAACATCGCAAGACACCTTAAGAAGGAACAGATGAGTCTCAGCTGCAGTCTGCAAGTCTCCATTCACATAATACGACGTATTTGCAGAATACGAGAATCCAACACCAACCGGTGAGTCCAAATAGATGATACTCGCAACCTTAGCCCATACAAGGATGCAGTCAATGTTAAGAGTTCCTGCCTACTTGAAAATACAGAGAAATAGAATCCATTTTCTTGGAGAGAATCCCAACCTTAGACCAACTATACGGATTGAGATGCAAAACGGGCAAGCCCCCGCCTTTTGATGCTTCGAAGTTGAAAGGCCCTGTTCATGTAAAGCTCAGCTGATCAAGCTTTTATGTTTTATCAGCAACACTTATCTATCAGATGCAGCAAGTCAAGAGTTTAGCAGAAGAAGGCTGTACCATGTTCATAGACAAAGCCATCAAAGCTCGAGCAACCCGGTCCTCCATTTAGCCACAGAACAAGAGGATCGTGTGCAGGGCTTCTCTCCGACACCACAAAGTAGTAGAAGAGGTTCTTTGGGGGGTGGTTCCCCTCTAGTGTCACATACCTGCACATAAAGTCATATGTCAAGTGAGATAATAAGTGCAAACTAGGAAGATAAGGTACACGAATCAATACCCCGAGTAATGCTTTGATGGGAACGTTCCTTTGAATCCAGGAAGACTCCTTACCAGAGAAAGTTGAGGAGCTGGTTCAACAAGGTGCAGCTGCAGAAACATGCATACTAGCATACTCACCGGAAAAAGGGCTACTTTGTGCCCGGCCATGGCGGCTTTGTCTCACCGTTCCTGTGTATGAGAGAGAGAGGGAGAGAGTGAGAGAGAGAAGTCTAAGAAGAGAGTTGATGGTGTTTTTGGAGAAGCATCAAGATGGGGGAGGGAGGGGAAAACAGAAAGATGAGACAAATTTGTTGTGACATCATAGTCACTAGAGCCCACTACTTTATATGGGAGTGGAAGAGGATGAGGATCTAAATAATCACCTTAAAAAGCATCTTTTTTTTATCTCCTTACTGAATTTCCATCTGAAAAAGACACCCCTTTTGAGATTTGATTTGCAAAGAATGTGTCACCATTTTACCTATTTCTGACAAGTATATTCAAGAAGCTGTTGTGGGAATTTCGTTTTCATCTGTTGCATTTAGTCAGCATATGCTGATGAAAGAAGAAGATCACACCAGTGCATGAGGACAAGATTCAGTTCAACAATCCCATCTCTCTCTCTCTCTCACTTAAATCATCATTTCACTTTTTCAATTTTCTTTTAATGCTAAAATTGCTTTTTGATCTACCTTAATCTGTCAAAAACAAGAAAAATGAGCATGATCAAACTGCCATCCACCACCAGCAAACAAATTGAGTTTAATTCTTGAAAGTAGGCAGTTTCTTTAACCATGAAAATGACATGATTGAACTGCCTCCAACCAAAGATTTCTTCTAAATTCTTAAGATATAATCATATCTCAGCCTGCTAAGTTTCTTGAAAGTAGGCAGTTTTGGATTTTTTTTTTCTTCATATATATAATAGTGTCTCATTGCTTTTCTGACTATGACTGCAATCACTTTTACCTTTGCTTCATCTCTCTCTCTCTCTCTCTAGATATAATACCAAACAAGATACAAAGTTATAATATGACATTAACCGAATTAATTCCTTGAAATAGATGATATTTACAACAGAATGAGTGCACCAAGTGGGGTAACGTGGCCACTAAAAGCATATATGGCACAGATTATTACATGATGCATTCAGACCACATAGCTTCTTACACACCTTATCCAAACACACCTAGATTTTGTGGGAGAAACAAAACCAAAGGTGACACACCATCACAAAATCAATAATCCAAATTCTTGCAGAATGGGGAGATTTTGTCCCAAACAACATGACCACTTGTGTCACAATTCTCCCTCCTAATTCCTCCTCCTCCTCCTCTCCTTCCGTCAACTTAAAAAACTCGTCGTTTCCATGCCGTGCGCTGACCTACATCAGAAATGCCACCATCTCCAAGCATGGCCTGAATAAGCCTTCGTTTCGTCGTCTCCACCATACCGATGTTTCCCTTCGAGGTCTAGCTAGTACTTTTATATCTATGTAGAAACTTGTTCATTGATGACCATGATCAGTGTAAGAAACTATTAGAACTTGTGTTGCAGTTGCAAATGAGAGGGCAGAAGTATCTCCTGATCAAAAATCAGAGGCTGACAAGATCGTAGACGGCATGGACTTTGGCGAACTCTGCAACGAGTTCGAGTGCATAAGCAGCCCTTTAGTCGAGTCCACGGCTAGGCAACTCGTACGCGACATTCTCGAGCTTCGACAAGGCAATCGCGCCCTCGGTAGCTACGCCGTTTCTGTCAAGTACAAGGTAATACCGGAAATCTAATCTATCACAAAGTAAAACGACTCGGGGGGTTTCGAAAGGATTCTTGAAAATGAATGATTGCAGGATCCGGTTAGGAGCTTCACCGGCAGAGACAAGTACAAGAGACGACTGTGGGCAACCGATGCACTACAGAATCCCACTGTGGTAACGACGGCTCCTCATTTCGTCTCCGTGATAAGCGTCTTACCAATTAAGTTGCGCTTCGTTGTCAACGCTAGTTTATATTGTTTATGCAGAGTGTGCAGCAGATGGTGATGTTATCAACAAGTCTGCTCAACATCAAGTGGACTCTGAGAGGGAAGCCCAAGTCTCCGATTTTTGCCATCGGAGGCGACTTGACCCTCAAGGTGGACTCCAAGTTCACCCTGAACCAGATCAGCGGGCAAGTCGTCGAGCACCAAGAGTCGTGGGACACGTCCCAGTCGTCCCCCATCGCCCAGGCATACTTTTGGGCCTCACGGCGCCTCTTTGCCACGATTGAAACTGGAAAAGATGTCTCCGACTCCATCAAAGACGTGTCTAAACGCTTCCCCAAAGAGAACAAGAACGTCGAAATGTATCCAGATCCTACCGGCGATCCAACCAAGGTACAACACAACACTATTTGCATCTGATCCTATGTTTCTGCAAATGCATATACACACACACACACACATATATATATATATATATAGGAAAAGATTCAAATAAAAACTTCTTATCGTGAGAACTGTTTCTTGATCCAGTTTTTCCAGCGGGACGACAGCTTCCAGAGAGATTTCTACCAGGTTGCTCTGTTTCTGGCTGTAGTTTATTTAGTAGTACAGTTCTTACGGACAACATTGTAAATCATTACAACTCAAAATCACAATTTATGTTAAGACAATCCAATCTCTATGTCGTTAGCTACATTATACAAGCGATTCAATACAACGCCCCAACCAAGCTCGTTCGTGTAGATATAACGAGCAGGTGCACCGTATTCTTTACCTAGTCTTAAGATGTCAGTGAACTTCAGCAATATGGGGGTTGCTACAAGAGGCTACGCGTTTTAGACGAAAAAAACGAGAGAATTTTAACCATTCGAATCGAAGCAAACCTTTTTTTTTTTTCTATCATTAGTTCAAGAATGCAAGTACAAATGGCCCCCAGCATCAACATATACTATTGTACAAGAGCAGCATTACCTGAGAAAGCTGCTGCTGCTGCTGTATAATTCACTCACTCACTCTATCAGTTTGTGGAGGGCAGCTATAAATAAAACGATTGCTATAAAATTCGCCTTCGACAGACTGAAAGCAGATGATATATCATGTGCGCCAACGGCATAAACATTCCCCGTAGCTTCATCTCTCACTTTGATGCTTGACGAACCTGCGATTCACATCAGAAAAATACAACCTCACGAGATTGAACTTTGATTATGTTATCAAAGGGGATTTTTTTAAGAACAATCACAAGTTAAATTCGACAATATTGCCAATATAGAAGGACAAAAATAAAAAAAGTATACTCACAGTTATATTGTGTCCATCCAATGGTCTGATTTTCCAGGTCATACAAAACGAGCTTGTCCGATAATACTATATCTGCAAATAAAATAAAACAAGAAGATGAAATAGAATATTGCATCAACAAAGTTGCAACACATTAGTCGATGATTTGAAGTTCAACAATAGCAGTGAAACATACCTCCCAACAAAGTTATTTCCCTTCCATCCTTTGTCTGCATCCCACTATTTTGCCAACCTATACAATATTCGTTCTCCTGCAAAATTGCAGTTACAGTATTTATGCATAACTCGGACGTTACATATTTTACACAGACAAGCAATTGAATTGAACACTAAAGAAAAGGGACTGATCACTTATCACTTAACACGCTCCTAACCAAAAAGTTCATAAAACTATCATCACACAAATAGAATTATACTTCAAATAATCTACTCATCACAGTATCATACAGAAATCACGAAGACGGCATCTTTATGATTCGAAGACAGCAGAAGCATACATGTTTTTATGTGTTAATTAAAAGATATTACAGCACGGATATGTAAGAAAAACAAAAACCATCATAATACCAGAGACTGGAACTTGCAAGATTAGGAAGTTTTCAACCTTAGTGAAAGCGTTTTTGGGATCCAAACCAAATCACTTACACCGATTTTAAAGAGATAATTGCTGGGATGCACTGGCAAAACGAGAGAGTCCTCAAAATGGAAGTTTACAACTGGAAATCCATCATTCACACTGCAACAAATACATGAAACAGCCCATCATTTTTATTTTTAGTTGGATAAAGATAGAGAATCAAATGTGCAGGCATATAAGAACAAGACGAACGCAAAAAGTTAGTCCCTGCTGGCAGGACCAAATTATCACTACCTGAAGTAGTTTTAATTGGAGAATTGGCACGACGCCGATTTAACTCAAACACCTAGTATTGTGCATAACCTGTGTGTGCTATACAAAGAGATACGCTTGTGCACACACATGAATGAACATAGAAAAATCTCTCAGTCATGTAACTTACTTCCCACTGAACACAAAACATTTGAACTGTTGCTCAACTATATGAGTTTGCAGATCTGGATGTTGCGCCATCATCTAGTTTTCAGACGAATAGACAGACAGATAATCAGAGATGTGGGACGACAAAGAGAGGCAAGCAGCAATAGTCATAAATGCAGGCTGAGATGAAATGATCAAGAAACCAATGTTATACAAATTTAATATTAAGGATGAAGACATAGTTGCGTACCCGGTCCAAAAGCTGCTGATAAACCTCGGATGGAAGATACGCCAATGTTGTACCACTGTCAATTATAGTCCCTTTACTTGATCCCGTGTCAAACAAGTCTGTCGGAAGGTTTAAGAATTGACCACCTACCTCAACTGACTTTAGATTCACATTGTAATGTGGCCTGAGGTTATCCAAATTGTGAAATGTTTTAGTCAAACGGTAACATTATTTCACACAAAGGCATATGTAAAATCATTTAGAAGGCATCTGAGCATTGTTCTTAGTAATGTTTTAACTCTTCAGACAAGTCACGAAAATGTAATGCATCCTCAGGCTGACATGAACACATTGTTAAAACTTGTGTACAAATTTCTGTTCTTGAAACTCATACACCACAGGCGAGCTTCTCACAACATTGAGACATTTTACCTTCATCCACCTCCCCATCTGAGGCATGTCTAAACCCAACCAAACAGGTATCTAGGCACGTCCAATCCCAGTCAAATGGGTCCAAGCTGATCCAGGGCCCATATATATTTATTAAGATTTCATTTTATAACATACAATGTAAATATCGTTCCAACTCGTGTCATTTCCCTATCTAAATGCAAATGAAATGCCAAGTAACTCAAATTTTGTCCAAGAAAAGAAGGGGGAAAACAAACAAACAAACAAACAAGTTAACATTACATACTCATTTGGAACCAGTGGTGTTGTGTTGACTTTGGGCTGCACTACTTCTCCAATAGCGAAAATTCCACCTCCTTTGCTACCATCTAGGCAATGTGAAAAGATCTTTTTCACCTTATTTGCCGAAGCAAGTTGTGAGAGAATGGATGTATTTGCTTGTCCAAAACCAACTATTCCATCAACGGCCTCAGAAGATGAACCCAATTCTCCAGATTGTTTGGCTGAGCACCTATCTCAGATCAGAAACATAAGATACAGAAGAGGCAGACGAAACAATTTCTAATAAAACTGAACATGCAGGAAGATTAAAAGAAAGCTCAAGCAAGTCTTTTTGAAGTTCAAGGTATGAATTCTTACCCAAATGCTATGGATCCATTCATTGATGAGGTTTGAAGGTTTCCAGTCACTTGGTCAAATCTGAAATTATCCCTGACAAAGTATCCCTCAGTTCTGCTCCCATCTCCGTAAGTAACAGAATATTGGCAGTTCATACCAGCTTGGCAATTTGCATTTGGGCTACTGAACGCAGCATCACAGAAATCTTGATCACAAGTGATCACCTTTCCACTGGAGGAAGCCGCCAAGTCATACTGTTTTAATTCTATCTGGAGGGTTGGAAAATAAACATATAGCAGTCGTTCTAGATAAGAAGAAACTTGCAGTTGAAAGAGGTGCGTGTTGGATTGGGAAAACAGTAATCTTGAGATTCCGTTAATGAAACATGAAGAAAACCGCAAAAAGAAACCAGGAAAATGCAAAAAAGGAAAGAAGAAAGGAACATACATGGAGATCACTTTTAGTGGGACACCTGTCGCAGTTGTGACAATTCACCCATAAAATATCACTTCCTGTATCTACCTGGACGTGATAGTCAACTGGAGGAGACCCGATAGTAATTTTGGTGTAATAGAGCCTGTATCAGTGAATCAAATAAACATTGAGATTCACAAACACAGAGCTGTCCAGTGCTGAAACCAAGATAATCAGCAAGTTTGCTGGAATAAAGCCTACATCATTTATCAAATAAACATTGAGGTTTACAAACACGGCACAGTGCTGAAACAAAAACAATTGTTAGCATTATCAATTCGTATGACCACAACAACTTGTAGCGTTGCATATCGATTAATAAAAGAGCGTTCCCACCACTATACACAATCAGTAGCAACAGTTGTGTTCCTCGATCAAAAGATGATGCAGCCTAGGGAAATGTTCAATTTACTGTATGGTTTTTAACTTATTTTCACCACAAAATGGATGCTGGCATTGAGGAGTCCCGACTTCTTATGCCCATTGCATGAGGATCATCATTGGAAATGATTACTCTCTCATTCTCATTCCCTAGTTCTATTACCCCCGAACAAGCCTCCCCTAAGAAATATTTACAGCTAAACCTAAACCAAGTGTGAAACTACTTCCATCTATATATTGTGCATAGCAGTGCCATTTCTGGAGGATACGATGCATTAAATCCAAGATGATTCTACTAAAGTAAAACTTCAGAAGCTATCAAGTGTTAAGTGGGATCAGCTAGCCAATATATGGCCATGCATGATATCACTACTTGTATACACGACTTAAGTCAACCTTACATTTTGGCACAACCCCGCCAACTTTTTCATCATGAGCTGATGGTCATGCTAGTTCTGTATATTTAAAAGGTACAGAAATGTTTGGAACAATAGAATCTACTTACATTGAATTGTGACTCTTTAAAGAGCAAACAGATAGAGATCTGGTTGAGGAATAAGATCATGAACTCAAGAAGATATTTCATCAAACTATCAATAACGGGGAAATCCAGTCCTGACAAAGGAGTATCTAGGTTGAAGATGCAAATGGATGGAAATCGTATTTTTTTCCTTTACGAAGATGCAAATGGATGGAAGTCATATTCTCCAAGACTGCATCTTTCATCAACATTATCTCAACACTAAAGAAGTTCAAGACTATTAAATTCATCCGAGCTTGTACAAGTTTCTTGCTTCAGTTCAGTTGACATATTCCTTTTTCCCAGAGTGATATATCAACATCAACAATATAAAAAACCGTTGGAAGTTGGAACTAGTTCATCCAGTGAACATCCTCATGATTTAGTTTACTTTTTAAGATAGATAAAATGCATGATTGGGTATTTTCAACCTCGTCACTAGGATATCTCAAATCCCACTCTCTCAATGGGGCATGAATCAAGTAAAATTAGCTCAAATGATAGAAATTGTCCCAAAGTTCATATCCATCAAAGCAAAACAAAATCCTAAAAAGCAACGCTCCCTAACAGAACAATAAAACTAACAGCAATAAAGGAATAATCTTACAACGAAAGAACAACACGACTTGAAAAATCATCTATTTCGAGCCAATCATTAAGTCAACCCTACAACGACTTATCAATTCAATCAAGCACTACTCATAAGGTTCAAACAACACTGCAACAAGACCATATCATTGAATTTCGAAAACAACTACACATCTCAAAGATTCAATTTTTATGTCTAGCATTTGAACAAACACATAAAACACAGATCAAATCAGTGATGAGTGTGTGAGACGTACGCAGCGCTAGTGGGCGAGCCGTCGCCGCCGAGCTGAAAATCAATGGCGGCAAGCATTCTGCCGTGGCGGCGCGAGTCGTGCGCTCTCAGCGCCCCCAGCGCCGCCATTCCCTCGCCGCGGCCACCATACTTGTGATGAACTTCAAACACCAAATTGCCCATCACCACACACATCACCTCTGCCAAAATCAACAAAACCGAAAACAAAAGCAAGCACCTTTTCCCGGAATCCATTGCCGCCGCCAACAATTTACTTCAAAAATTTTGGAAATTGTAAACAAAGTCAAGCCTGTATGTATGAATGAATCGAAATCTCGGTAGAAGCCAAATTTTGGCGGTCAAATAAATGTGAAGGTTAAAAGTGAAAAATGAATGAGAAACGAGAGATGGATTAATTGGATAAAGGAGACAAATGGGATGAAGCTTTGATTTAGTAAAAGTCCTTTGGACTCAACCCCAAATCTACGGAAGTAAAGGAGAAAAACAAAAACAAAAAAAGTTTTTTTTCTTACAAGGGTTCAATTCAACATCAACTCAGCCTCTCTCTGTGTCCGCATTCAGTTTCTCTCTCTAGCATCTGCAAAATGTGGTGTCTGAAAACGGACCTTCCAAGAGAGTGAGGTCTTAAAGTGTATCTATATGTATGTATTTATCTGCTCTTTGGAATTTTTGATTTCCGACTCACATTCTTGCTTGTGTCAGACCACAAGCCTTGGAAAATAACAGCCCAACTTTTCCAATTTATTTTCTTGTTGAAATACTGTTTAGATTCTTACACCTATTTTGCCCTTTTTCCTTTTTCTGAGGTAAATACACCTACTATTTCTAGTACTCTATTTTCCCCCCCTTTTTTTTTCTTCCTTCCCTTTTTTGAGGTATAAATACACCTACTTTTCTAGGACTCAAACCTTGACAAATTGTACATTTTCATCTAAAACCAATAATAGGGTTAATTTTGTCGTTTTAATAATTGATAATCTAGATGGCCGGTGTCATTTAAATTTTGATATTGGAAGGAAATTTTTTAAAATAAAAACTCAACATATTGACCAAAGTCGGAGTCAAATCACAAAGTCAAAAACATAAGCCTTTCCCACAATGACACTCTAAACTCTTTAATTTTGGTTGAATATATCAATGGTGGAAGAATTTTCTAAATAGTTTCGTATACCTTACATCTTTATTTATTTATTTTTATTTTTTTAAACCTACCTTACATCTTTACCATGAAATTGGATTGGATTCATAAACAAATGTGGTAACTAGTGTTGACTGTTGAGCTCAACTCAATACACTCCAAAAATTGCTAAGATGTAAAATAAAACCTCACACATCTCATAAAAGGAATATAGAAAAGTAATATTCTCAATATACAACCTATGAAATGACATGTATTTTTATTTTTCTAGAAAAATATCTTGATACTATGACAGTATTATAAAAAAAAAAAGACCTAATGTGATCAAAACGACGTAGTTTTGCATGCCTGGTCTCATTGTATGAGGGCAGCTATAACTACAAGCAAAAGTTGTGTTACAAAACTTGGTTTGAAGAGAGTTTGAGTAGCAGCAGATATAAGATGTGAGGCAACACCATAAACATTTCCTGTTGCTTCATCTCTCACTCTCATGCTTGATGAACCTGCAAATTTCCCATCCCAAAATGCAACAACAATCACCTCCTAAATCATCTCCAAATATGTATCTAAGAATATAGAGCTATTCACAAATTATACTCACAGTTATATTCTGTCCATCCAATTGTCTGATTTTCCAAGTCATACACAACAAGCTTGTCTGATAATACTATGTCTGCAAATTTACAGATGTCATTTGCTAAAAAGGTTAATTCTTTATTGAGGTAAGTAGAGAAAAGGGAAAGTCTTAGCATGAAGGCAAGAATCTTTGAGGATAAATCCCAAAAGGGAGTTTTTCAAATAATGATGTATTTGTTTTTCTTCAAAGAAAAAGTGTTTGCAGAAGTTTATGTAAAAGAGTAGGCATCAAACATACCTCCCAACAGAGTTATCTCCCTTTCATCAATTGACAGCATGCTACTATTTTGCCAACCTATACAATATACATTATCCTGCAAAAGAATTATGTGATTTTCTCATCCAAATCACTCTATTAATGACATTCCAACCAAATTAATCGAACGACTTACATGGAAGTGAAAGAGATAGCTACGGGGATGAACTGGCAAAACGAGAGAGCCCTCAAAATGAAAATTTACGATTGGGAAGTCATCATCAAGACTGCGACAAATACGTGATGATGTATAAGGTATATAGCATCAAAGGCTTTGTATTTTGCGTAATTATGTAACAGTCACGAAACTTACGTTCCATTGTACTCAAAACATGTGAACCCTTGCTCTGGACGAGTCTGCAGATCTGGATGTTGCGACATCATCTTGTCCAAAAGCTGTCGATAAACCTCGGATGGAAGATAGGCCAATGATGCGCCACTGTCAATTATAGTCCCTCTACGTGACAAGTCTGTCGAAAGGTTTAAGAACTGGCCACCTACCTCAACTGACTTCAGATTCAAATTGTAATGTGGCCTAATAAATGTATAAAATTTAGGTGATGTTCATGAGCAGTTTCAAGATTTCCTAGTCATATGATGCAGAAGTTAAGATCACATACACATTTGGGACCAGCGGCGTTGTATTGACTTTCGGATCCACTACTTCTCCAATAGCGAAAATCCCACCTCCCCGGTTTCCATCTAAGCAATGTGAAAAGACCTTTCTCGCCTTTCCAGATGAAGCAAGTTGTGAAAGAATGGATTCGTTTCCTCGTCCAAAACCAACTATTCCATCAACAGATTTCGAAGGGTCTTCAGACATTGAGCACCTATCTCAGACCACAAAGATTTTTAGAAAAAGTTCAAACAGTGGAACAAAAACTCAAGGGAGACATGAATAGGTACCCAAAAGCTATGGATCCATTCATTGCTGAGGTTTGAAGGTTTCCAGTGACTTGGTTGAATCTAAGATTATCTCTGACGAAGTATCCCCCAGTTCTGCTCCCATCTGCATAACTAACAGAATATTCGCATTGCCTTCCAGCTTGGCAATTTGTATTCGGGCTGCTCGATGCAGCACGACAAAACTCCTCATCACAGGTGATATTCTTCCCAGTCGAAGAGGTAGCCAAGTCATACCGCTTGAATTCTATCTGCAGGATTCAATATTAGGAGATTTCATTCAAGAAATGGGAAGAAAGAAACAAGGATTGGGAGAAAGAAGAAAGGAACATACACCGTGTTCACTTTTCGTGGGACAAGTTTCACAGTCGTGACAATTCACCCATAATGTATCGCTTCCTGTATCTACCTGGACATGGTAGTCGACTGGAGGAGTCCCGATAGTGATATTGGTGAAATACAGCCTGAATCAGTGTATCAAAAATTCAAAATAAACATTGAGATTCACAAATACAGAACCACTTAGTCCTGCAATCATGTCAATACTGGTGTAGTATATAGCAATTTTGGTAGAACCAAATAAGCTTTGAGATTCACATTCTAGATTCATATGACTAGTACCACTTGTAACCTTGCATATAGAGCAATAGGTAAGTGTTTCCACCACTAAATTACAATCAAGAGCAAATATAGTCTTCCCTGATCATGGAACCTAACAACAATCATGGGGAATTCGAGTCTTGATAAAGATTGCAAATGTATACAACTCATACATATGTGCCTTCGAGTATATGCTTGAATATCCAAGGCACAATCGATTCACCATATCTCAACACAGCAAGATAATCAAGTTCACTTGAGATTCTACGGGCTCCTTTCTCCTAGAGTGACATTTCTTCCAACATCAAAAACAGTTAGTTCAAGTCTTGATTAAGGTTACAAATGGATGCAACTCATATATATGTGCCTTGTGGAGTACGCTTGAATACCCAAGGCACCATTACCTCAACACAACAAGACAGATCAAATTCACCGCGAGCTTCTACAGATTCCCTTTTCCTAGAGTGGCATTTCTTTCAACATCAAGAAAGGGGGAAAGGCAGTTGGAACTAACTAGTAACAGAACAAAATCACTTAAACCAGCAAAAAGGATTATTCTTGATTCTTACAACAAGTAAAAGAAAGATCATGTATCTGGAGTCAAGTGCTCATCAATTATTCCCAACACATTCTATTCTAGGTACAGTAATATGGCCATATAATTCAAAATCCAAAAAATCAGATGATGAAATGAGACACACCCAACTCAGAAAAAATAAAAATAAGAACAAAAAATGAGACATACGAATGTAAAGCGGGGGAATAGTGACCGCCTAGCTGAAAATCAATGGCAGCAAGGTTCCTGCCATGGCGCTGCAAGTCGTGAACTCTCATAGCTCCCAAGACCGCCTCTCCCTCTCCGCCATACTTGTGTTGAACTTCAAACACAAAATGGCCCATCACACAACATATCAACTCTGCCGAAATCAACAAAACCAACCGCATTTTCCCCCAATCCATTGCCACCGAAAATAATCACTTCCAGATTTGAAGCTTTAAACATATTGAGACAACCAAAGACAGCCTATATGAATGAATGGATATCTCGGAAGAAGACAAGAGTTGGTGATGAATAAAAATCTAAATAAAACGTGGAAGGCGGGCTTAATAAAAAGGGAATAAACGAAATAAACGAGATGGCGGGCTATGGATAAAAAGAAAAAAGTTCCTTTTCATACAAGAAAGGGTTTAACTACTCTGTCTCTGCTCATCGCATTCCTGTTGATGTATTTTGCTGTTATATTTCGAAAGACTTGATATTTATATGTTTTTTGCGTAATAAGGTTCGAGATTTTTCAAAAGAGATTTGTAATAATATTAATATATGGTCAATAATCAATATATGTAAAAGATAAAATGTAGATATTGATAAAGTAAATAGTAAACCTAAGAAACAGAAAAAAAAAAAAAAAAAAGGAAGAAACTTTGCAATTGATTTCCATTTAAAATCACCATTTTGGGCGCCGTCATCACTCGTTTCCTCTGTCAGCCGCTTCACTTTGGAGCCTTGGAGGCCGGAAACAGGCAATGGAAGTCGGCGCTATTCGCCGTCGCCGTTTCTCGCAGAAGTTGAGTGAGTAATTCCATCGAGCAGTTGGCGGGCACTTTGTCGCAGTTTCTTGAATTCGAGGATTCAATTTTTAGCAGGGATGATACTCCGCGTGGCGGCGGTCTCACCCAAAACCTCTCTTCTCCTTTCCCACTTCCGCAAGAGCTCCAACACGCTTCTTCTGCATTCTAAATGCTTCAGTTATTTCCGGCAGCACCATACTTGTTCACTGAAGATTATATGCAACGCGAGGGAGCTGCCAAAAAGCCCCATTTCGATGGAAAGAAAAGCAAGGCATTTCTCCTCCGCTTCCGCTGAGGCTCTCGTAAAAAATTCAACGGATTTGAGCAATCGAATGACGAAAAAGGCGCGTAGAGAGGCCCCAGACATGATTCTGCGCGTGAAACTCGACCAGTGCTCGAAAATCGGCGACTTCGCGGAGGCCCTCCGCCTCTACGAGGAGGCGAAGGCGAATACCGTTCCGCTCAATCTGCATCACTACAATGTGTTGCTTTACTTGTGTTCCTCGAGTGGAGGGAGTTTCGAGAAAGGATTTGAGATTTTTAAGCAGATGGGAGTTGATAATGTTGCCCCAAATGAGGCGACATTCACAAACATCTCGAGGTTGGCTGCTTCAAGAGAGGATCCGGAGTTGGCTTTTACCCTAGTTAAGCAGATGAAGAATCATGGAATTGCCCCCAAATTGAGGTCGTATGGGCCGGCATTGTTCGGTTTCTGTAACAAGGGGATGGCAGATGAGGCTTATGAGGTGGATTCTCATATGGTGGAGAGTGGGGTGTCTGCTGAGGAGGCTGAGCTCTCTGCACTCCTTAGGGTTAGTTCTCGAGTCGAGCGAGAGGGGAAAGTGTATGAATTTATGCATAGGTTGAGGGCTGCTGTGAGGCAGGTGTCTGAGGAGACTGCATCCGTGGTGGAGGACTGGTTTAGTTCAAGAAAGGCTGCTGAAGTCGGGGCCCGGGAATGGGATGTCGGGGGCGTGAGGAAAGGGGTTTTGGAGGGAGGGGGCGGGTGGCACGGGCAAGGATGGTTGGGGGAGGGTAGTTGGAGAGTGGTGAGGACTAGGATGAATGAGGCTGGGATATGCCAATCGTGCGGAGAGAAGCTCGTTTGCATTGATATTGATCCGGAGGAGACGGAGAATTTCGCCAAGTCCCTGGCTAAGTTAGCCTCCCAGAGGGAAGTCAAGAACAACTTTGCACAATTTCAGGTCTTTCTTGCTTTCAAGAGCATATGCATTTATAGAACTAATGTATTATCTTGCTTAAGCTTTTACTGTTATATGTTAATCTCACTTGTTGGTTTTGAGGTGTATTTTTTGAATATGATGAGACTTTGTGATGCTAAAAGTGATTGATTGAACAAAGCTTTCATTGTTAATCTCACTATAGAGAAACATAGTTGAAGTGTGTTTTTCTAAATATGATGAGACTTTGTTGTGATGCTAAAAGTGCTGGCTGGTTAATTCAGGAGTGGCTGCAACGGCACAGTCCATTTGATGCTGTAGTTGATGGTGCGAACTTGGGTCTTGCTAATCAACGCACGTTCAATTTTGGTCAGGTAGAAGTTGAAATTTCACAGCCTCTATGTCTTTCCTCTTGTTGAGAATGCAATAAACTACGCGTCTTTGGGTATTATTGTTGAATGGTAGTGTGTGTACACTTACTCATGTTGGTGCTTTCTTTTCGAAGATTGAGAGAGTTGTGAATCAGTTGCGTCAAATCAGCCCATCAAAGAAATTACCCCTTGTTGTTCTACACCAAGCACGAGTCAAAGGCGGCCCTGCTCAGAAACCTAACAACAAAAAATTGTTGGAAAGCTGGAAAAAGGTCGGTGCGCTTTACGCAACGCCTCAGGGTTCAAATGATGATTGGTACTTACAAGTTACTACCATACTTACTACCATTTGTGTGTGTATATGTGTGTGTGTGTTTCTTTGACCTCTACAATATTGAAACATGCTTCGACACTCGATTTAATCTTGAGTTTGGACTGGTGTATAAAGTAAACTGGTAATTTGCTATACCTAATGCCATCTTCTTGTACTAATCTTATGTCCACAGCTAGAGTAGTTCATGTTCCTCTAGCTTCAATTGTGCTTATGCTTTATTCTTGCTTCATGAAAATCAAGAAAACATATATATTAGAAAAAGGATATGCAATCTATATATCCTGCTGTTTGAAGACATTTTTTCTTTGTTTTCTTCTTCGTTTGCTTTCCTTTAGGTATTGGCTGTATGCTGCTGTGAGTTCAAAGTGTTTGCTTGTGACGAACGATGAGATGAGAGATCACTTATTCAATCTTTTAGGCAATAGCTTCTTCCCTAGATGGAAAGAAAAGCACCAGGTAGTTTCTCTTCTTTCCTTTTTTCTGGTTTATTTCTTCATCATTATTTTTGGCATCAAAAGTAAACATGTAAGAGGCTCAACGCCTCGAATTTCTCATGTTTTCGTTCGTTTAATTCCCGACAGGTCCGGTTAAAATATACCATCGAAGACGGGCTCACGCTGTGCATGCCACCACCGTATTCAATTGTCATCCAGGTTGGTTTAGTTTTAGTTTTAGGTTTAGGTTCTCGCTCATCTTAAGCATAACGAACGAAACTTCCCCGTGTTACATCTCGTGTTTCACTCAAATTTCGACCAACGTCATGACAGGAGTCGGAACGAGGCAGATGGCACGTACCAACTGTCACCGGAGACGATCTTGAGGCCCCGAGGCAATGGATTTGCGCAACAAGGGCAACACCAGATGCATAGAGCTCCCTTGATTTTTTATTCAACGATGAAACTACGTCGTTTTAGATATTGTAATTGCAAAGAATAAGAAAGATCATCTGTGGGATTGCAGCATTTTTCAGAAAGCCATGTGATTTTTGCGATAGTTGGGAATCATAGTAGGCAGAATTGTAGATTCATTTATCAATGACTGCAGCTGTCTTTGATCTATTAACAAGTTACATTATAGTACAATCTAATAACAATAATAATCTAACTGGATCTTACAGCATCGATTGCAAGAATTAAATTGTCAATTTTGGCTCCTGTTACTTCTTTAACAATCTTGCTATCCTTCAAAATCTTGAATGTAGGAACCACCTTGATCCCTAGCTCTTTTGCAAGTGGCTGCAAAGGAAAATATATACATATATATCAGATCAATCTTTGCAATAATACATTTTCTGTAGGAACAAGGCGATGCATTCACTGTAGATTTTGGCAATCGAAATATTAAAAATAGTTCCCCGTCTCACACTAAAAACGGGTTCTCTTTATTTATCAATCTAGGGAAATGAATGAATATTGTTACTAACCCTGTTTTCATCGTTGCAGTCGAGCTTCAAGAACACAACATCGTCGTATTTTTCAGACAGCTGCTGATATTTTGGCGCGATTACCTTACACGGTCCGCACCTGCACCAATGATGTGTGAATTATTAATTTCACAGCAACCAAAATCAGAATGATTGCATATACAAAAGTTATGGCTTGTATATATGAAATGTTATGCTGCAGCTTCATTGATTTACAACAAGTTGATCAAACAAACTCTCCTCACAAAATGCAGATACAAACAACTTTCTTCCTCAACAAAACCATGAATTAAGTGTGCGTGTGTTGATCTAGTGGTAGAGTGGTTTTTCAGGGACACCCAAATCAATTACATGCTGCAAATTTACACCCAAAAAGTGAAGGCCCTCTCATGCACATTATGTAAATTTTCCTTTAAATTCTATGTAAATTCATGCTTGTGATATGATAGATGCATGATCTAGGTGACAAATTATAGTTGAGATATATAAGCAAAAGGTGACATATTTCCCTCCTCAACCAATCAAGATTATGCTTGGGGCTAGCTAATTAGGAGTGTTTATTTTTAAGGATTAGTCTCTAGATAGATAAAAATAGTATAGGTTAATCCATTGTTTACTAAGATGGATTAGAATTTTGGATATTTCAAATAGTTTCTATCGTTTGAGCTAATTTTACTTGATTTATAAATAGTTATAAATCAATTATGCATCTTATCAATCACGAAATGCAGAAAAAAGAAGTGTTGAAAACTGCTAATTCCGCTTCATTCAATCCATTTCCCTATTTACTTTCTTTGTTTTCAATTGATATCTAAGTTGAAGAATTCAAACCAGCAAATCTGCTCAAAATGCAGCAAAATGAATGAATTACGATTGAAAAACTAGTAATTAAAAAAATGTGGAGATGATAAGCTCACCACTGAGTGTACATATCAACAACGACAGTCTTATCGCCGGCGGCTTTGACGATGGGCCAGAAGGTGTCCTTAGTAACATCCGTCACCTTCCCCACCTCCGCCACCGCCACCGCCGCCACCTCGGCCGCGGTCTCCGCAGTCACATCCAAGCTGCACCTCACCCCCACGCTCAAGCTCAGCCTCCTCTCCTTCATCTTCATCAGCTGGGGGTAATCGCTCCCCACGCAGATCTGCTTCGCCGCAACTCCATGCAGCCAAGAGCTCTGCACAATTGAGGTCCTTGGCACCGCACTGTATACTTGCAACGCCATTAATGGCAGCTCAATTTACTGTGTGTGGAGAGGGATTGAGAGTGGAGTAGATGAAGGGCCGAATTTATGGGGAGGGGTCGACGAAAATGGACCGTTAATTTCTTGGGGGCATGGGAAATGACGAAACTACCCTCGGGATCTTTTTAGTTGTCCGAATATCTAGGGCGTGTTTTGTCATTTAACCACTAATTTTTGTGGCTGCGGCGCTAAAAATCCTAAATGGGACTAGATTTGCTGCCACAAAATTGAAGAGGAAAATTTGAAGATTTCATCTTAAAAATGATGAGGTGTTTGTTTTATAGTATTCTACTAAATTCTTGGATGGGATAAAGAATTCTCTTCTAGCTAGCTAAATTCTTGATCATGTGATTTTTTTTATATACTTTATTTATAGCCTACGATAAAAATATTCAAAAAATTATATAATATTCTATTTTTGAAAAATACTATAATCAATAACTTAAAGCGCTATTGATTAAAGTTGTCAAATACTACCGATTTGATCTTTAGAATCAGTTGGGCTATTTTTATAAGTACAATAAATTTGAAGTAGATTGATTCACATGAGTTTTAACGGTCTCAAATATACTATCTGCTCATTTGACACTTTTAGAGTGTTTATCATGCAATGAGGAGTAGCTCTCGAAACATTGCGATTACTACACAATGCTTTAAATAAAATTATTATCTCCAAACTTTTGTGGATTGATCTTTTTCTGCTTTTGAATTTTATTTACTTATTGAATTGAGAAAACAAGTCTCTTTCCATCATCACAAATTGAGTGACACAAATGCAAGAAAATTTGTATTATATCGTTTCCTATGTTCTATTATACGATTACAATTTGATGAAATGGCCATCCATATCATGTGGACTCAATTAGAACTTGAGATTTGAGGTAGGACCAATTTTGAATGTTTCACTTTCTCTCATTTAGACAAGTTGCTTGTTTATTTGACGCAATATTGTGAACTATTTAGGTATATAAACAACTATTATAGCTTACTTTTCTTCGTATATATACTATTACTATCGTGATGCTTCAAACATAATTTATGTTAGATATAATCCTATACAAACATATTGGATGCATTATATCACAATTGAAGATATTATTGTTAAAAAAAATGTAGCATTCATAGACACAAATAAAAAGAGGGAGTGTGACGCTTTAGATTCTGAATTACGTGAACAAGCGATAGATATGAAGATTAAAGAAAAAAAATTATTAAATTAAAAGGAACGCCCATCAACTCGTATAATTCAGCAATATGTCATTTTCTACACATATGTTTCAATAACATGTAATCAACAAAAATCTAAGCTCAAAATTGAGCTTATTCGAATTTATTGGACTCTTTTTGCAATGTATTCGAATTCTAACTTATTCGAGTTCATTGGAGTCTTTTGCAATTCTTACAAAAACAATGTACTAATCTGAAATAACAACTAAACCCGAGTAGCAAAATGCAATTTAGCGAAACATTAGAGCTCGTTTCACACCGTCCCACACGTGTCGGTAACTGAAGACGAAGTCCACAAGTAGCTGCAGCTCAGGGGTACCTCATCTGCAGCGCGGTGTACAACCAGAATGTGGAAGGGCCGGCCCCACTTCACACTAGTTCGGATCACCATACCCCACCTTCCCCAAAACGACATCGTTTCATCTCTCACAGATACCGTACAGCTGTTATCTTCCACTCTTTGGTTTCATCGAGCGCAGCTTCTCTCTCACTCGGATCCCCAAACTCTCTCTCTCTCCCCCTCTCTCTCAGATACAGACAGTGTTGCTGTTCGGCGGGGCAATGGCAACGTCGTTTGGAGCAGCGACCGCGTCGGCGGCGGCTTCCGTGTCCGAGAATGCGCGAAAATCCTCCGCCTGTTTACCGCTCTGCCATCGCCATTCCTTCCTTCGCTCCAATTCGGTTTCCTTCCGCCTGACTCCCAGGCCGAAGCTCCGCTTCTCGTCCAAGGTATAATTATAAACCAGTTTTTGTTTTTTTTTTAGTAAATTTCACTTTCTTAATCATTTTTATTGTTTTCCTGACTAGAATTTATGAGATCGGTCTGTGTAGAAGCTGATCCTTTGAAGTTTTTCGTGCTGATATACTGTATTTGGTGTCAATTAGCTTTTTTTTAAGTCGTTTTGTGTCATTTAGTTGAGTTACTTCGTTTCCAAGACTGTTGGAGCTGGAGGCTGATAGGGGAATTAGATAAATTAGTTATTTCTTGATTTCTGGTAATTATTTCAGCAAATTATTATTGGAAATGTCTTGAAATTTTATTGTTCAAATGCTCGATTGGATACTGGATTTGTGATATCTGTGATTTAGTAAGACTGGAGCTACAAAATCAGTATCATATCATTGATGGCGGCCTTTGTCTGACGTTTGTGGCCGAAAGGACCTAAACTCTCAATTTCTTTTGTGAGAATAGTGTCTCAATGGTTGGTTACTGATGTTGATGTCTAAATATTCAATTTTTGGTAAATTGACAATGTAGGCTTTTGGACATTTCGGAACTAGATGTGTCAATAACTTAAAGAGGATGATGAAGTAACTAGCAAGAGCAATGTGGAATCATCAACATACTTGTTTGGCTTGTCCAATAATATATAAAGAGATCGATTTGTTTTCCTCATAGTCATATAAACTTCCCCTGTTAAGTCATCTCAACTGTCTATTTCTCATTCTTGATGAGCCTAGGCTAAGTCATGTACTGAAACAAATTAATTGCATTATTTTTTACTTTCTCGTACCGGCATCGTCAAATCCTCTTCATGGTGTAAAATCTATATTTTTCAGAGTTTGCAGTCTGGCTGGAATTGTTCTCTAGTAAAAGCTCAACTGAATAAGGTGAAATGTTTTTCTTGCATTTCTTGACAAGGCATTTTTTTAAAAAGAAAAATCTCTGGAGACCCTTTTTGAGATTTTTTTTTTTGTTTTTGGCTTTTAAGGTTTCTGTCGATGGATCTGTAAAAGCTGCAGCCTCAACTTCTTCCCAATCAGAGATTTCAGCCGGAGCCAAGGATGTAGTATCTGAGGAACCTAAACAGACTGTTTTGGCATCTGAAGAATCCATAAGCGAATTTGTTAGTCAAGTTGCCAGTCTTGTCAAGTATGTATTCTCGGTTATATGATCCATTGAAGTGCCTCTTCTACTTTTAAATAAAATGACAATATCTCCCTTCATGCAGGTTGGTTGATTCTAAAGATATTGTGGAACTGCAGTTGAAACAGCTTGATTGTGAGGTCTTAATACGTAAAAAGGAGGCCTTACCTCCACCTCCTTCTCCCCCAATGACATATTATCAATCACAACCTCAGCCTGCAGCACTGCCCCAAGTTTCAGCACCTTCTCCAGTGCCAGCTGCTGCAGCTTCTACTCCACCATCTGCAGCACCTTCTCCGCCCAAAGCTCAACCTTCTAAATCATCTCATCCACCTCTAAAATGCCCCATGGCAGGAACTTTCTACCGAAGTCCAGCACCTGGTGAACCTCCATTTGTCAAGGTAATTGGTGTATGCAACGAAAATATTAAGAAGCACCCAAATAAATGTCCCTTTGATATGTCAAGGAGTTATGAAGAGTTGAAGACCACTTCTCTTTGACCAGTTCCATCATTTGTATTGGCTTAAATGTGTTTCAACCATAACCCATAAGCGACAGATGATTTCTGATAGGACTTGTATGAAGCACATTGATTCCATCCTCCCTATGCCTGTTTTCGTTAAATTCTACCTCTCTTCACAGGTTGGAGATAAAGTAAAGAAGGGACAGGTTCTATGCATCATTGAGGCCATGAAGTTGATGAATGAAATAGAAGTAAGCATTTCCTTATGCATTTATTTGGATACTGCTACCAGCACCTTGTTCATTCTGGTTGTTAGTGTAAATATCAATAATCTGATTACTTTGGCTTTCTGGCATTTTCTAGCAATATCTTTTTCGTGCTTGAACTACTTTTTGTTTCCTTTTGTTCAAGAATCATTACAATGTGAAGATTAGGCATCTAGACTTCCCACAAAGTTCTCTTTTCATGCTGCTGCTTGATCTTGGATATAGCATGTCCTTTGTCATCCTTCGCTGATTTTGCATAAAAATTTAGTCAAGGATCTCTAAAGTATTGGCCTATAAAGTTGTTGGGAATCAGGGTTATTAGTGCAAAACTACTGAATACGACATTCATTTTGAAATCATATGGTACCTTATAAAAAATACACCACATTATGCAACTTTTTTAGCTGAATTTGGAACTGATGGAAGTTACAGATCACAATCGCATGAAATAATTCTGGAAGCAAGAATCATTTAACTTATATTGCTGACACCATATATTGCCCAGGAAAAGGTAGATGAATGGTACATGCTATAGCTTCATCACTTCTTCCAGTTCTGACAGACTTCTATTAAAAGTTTAGACTATAGCATATAACATAGCCGAAACATGGGCATAACTATTGGTTTTGGGTTGGTTATCCCTAAGATGGAAAAATAGAGTATACCAGAATCCCAGATTAAGTGGCCAAGTCATGATTAAGGTGATTGAAGGGATGCTAGGCCTAGGCTATTACTCAAATCTTGAACTACCTTTTCTCTCAATTTTCTACTCATTTCCCACTCCATTTTCTTTTAAATCGCGACTGAATTTCCAAACTCCTTTTTTCTCTAAATCTAAAGACTGGTAGTGAGTTCCCAACATTTGGTTTTTGGCATGTGTAGTAACTTTCATCTTGGATGCTAAAATCTGATAAAAGTGCTAATTTTTTACCACATTGTTCCTGTGGTCTTTTTTCGCCAAGTGCTTGATGTACAAGACAATGTATCCTTAGTCTGAAATATAACAATCCAAATTGTATAATCAACTCCTACTAGATATTCTCATCTAATGCCCGAACCACTTGTTGCAGGCCGATCAGTCTGGAACGTTAGTTGAGGTCATTGCAGAAGATGGCAAGCCAGTCAGTGTCGACACTGTAAGTCTCATCACCCAAATAACAACATTTTCTAACCTCTCTACACTTGATCCTTACTTTATCTTGTTTACTGTCAACAGCCTTTGTTCGTGATCGAACCTTAAACCATGAAGCCGAAAAGCGCTGCACGGGCATAGCAAGAGTGTTTCACTTTAGAGAAGTGCGGGATTAATTTAATTTTGTTTAATTTTGTTTTTTGCATGAGACCTAGCTAGAACAACTTGTTTATTCATCAGTTTAGAAGTTTGTCTACAACCTTTGTTTTATAGACTCTGCTACTCGTTAACATGTTAATTGCGATTGTGTTGTTTCATGATTGTGAGTATGTAGTCTTTGTGCTTTGTAGTACAAAGTTTACCAACTCTAATGTAACTTGTGTCTTTGCTTCTTTTTCTTCACCACTTTATGCTATACTTTGAGAATTTTCATTGCGTGTAATGAAATATTTTTGTGTGATGAGGCAAGTGTGTATTAAGACCATTTTTAATAAGGTAGTAACGCCCAAGTAGTAGGTACATCAACCTTTAACGAATTTTTGGTTTTGTATACTATAAATCATAGTAAATTCTATCTTCAAATATATGAACTTTTGTATTATAATTTTTTTTTACACGCGATGAATTATTTTTTATAAAATGAATAATAAGGTAGAAATTGGAGTTGTCTATGTTGTTTAGATGGAAGTCTTTCTTAAAGAGCACCATTGGATTATTAATGAAATATTTTCATTTCACTATAAAATAAGTCATAAATTTTTAGATTATCATTTAAGGAGTTATTTTCTATATTTTGAGGCTTAGAGAGTGAAGAGTTCACAAGTTAAGGTCTTTAGTTTGCGATTTGAGCTAGACTATGGATTCATCATTCAAGTCGATTTAGGGATTTGAGTAGGGATGTCAATGCAGCCCGAAACCCGTGGGCCGACCCGAATAACCCGACAAAATTAGAGGGTTAGGGTTGAAAAATCGCAACCCGAAAAAACCTCTAGCCCGATTAGCCCGCACCCGACTAACCCGGAACCCGATAGGGCTAGCCCGAAAACCCGATGGGCTGGCCCGGTGGGCTGACGGAATTGTGACTGATGCATCCAGTTACAACTTCTGCTATGTTTAGATCTATGTTATTTGCTTAAATATATATATGTAGCCTCATTAAAAAAGTGAAATTAATTAGTTAGAATATATATGTGAGTGTGTGTCCAATATCATTAAAAAAATTGAGATTAATTACGGATTTTTTGTAGAAACTGATTATTAGTATCTCATTAGTTAGAAATTAATTATTAGTATCTCATTTTAAAGTGATACCATTTTTTTTTCTGTCAATGAGACGTACATGGCAAATCCACTAATTATTCAGTAATAATCTAGATTGATTCTAGTGCATTGATACATGTTAAAGTTTACTATCTCATTTTAATATAATTTTTTTATGTAATCTTAAATATCTTATATTTTTGCATTTCATGCTTTGCTATATAATTTATATCTTTAATATCTATGTATATTTTATACATTATACATTAGATCATTAGGAATAATAAAATACAAATGATAATTTTATTTTTACGCCTTTAACCTGATTAGCCCGATGGGCTAGCCCGAAACCCGAAAGTTTAGGGTTAGGGTTGAAGATTTACAACCCGAAAAAATCTCCAACCCGATTAGCCCGCACCCGACTAACCCGGAACCCGATAGGGCTAGCCCGAAAACCCGGTGGGCTGGCCCGATTGACATCCCTAGATTTGAGTGTATTCGATATTAAGTTATAAACATAGAAATATTTATCATGTTTAAAATATAAAAAAAAAAAAAAATCATGTATTTAAACACTATAATCCCTTTCCATTTATATTCTTATTTTGCAAAAAGAAAAAAAAAAGAACTTTTGTCATTTATTTTGATTTTTTTGTATAGTAACTAATTCTCGATCAGCTAATATAGCACATTGCAGTGGCAATTTAAGCTAGTACTACCTCCGTCCTCATAAAAAATATTTAATTTGTCTCCGTATTCAATTTATCATTTTCGTTCGTCCTCATAAAATATATCTAATCTATTTTTGGTAAGTTTTCCACTCACAATAAAATGACACAACATATTTAATTAATCCGTGTAATTTACAAATGGAAGGAGGAATAATAACGTTCAATTAAAAACTTCAAAACAATAAGTCGCCAAATTATACATGAATTCATGAATAAATCAGCAATATTATTCAACTCTCTGAACAAACGTTTTTCTCAACCTCACATACATTTATCGAGTAAAAAAAAAAAAAAGAGAGAAATCATTCGAGCTGTCTGCCGGCGGCCTGAGCAACAATTGGCAAATATGGAGTCTTGCCAAGAACACTAGAGACAAGCCCATAGACAAAGCAGGCCACCACAAACAGAAAAAGCCCAGAATAGGCCCAAGCCGTGACCTTCAGCCCGATCCCGCTCCGCCCCGGAGCAATTATCCTCTGCAGCAACACCGGCAGCACCAGCAGCACGTCCAAAACGAGGGCCTGCAGCGCGTTGAACCTGGCGTAGCGGCTGAAGCTAGGGTTCCGCACCACGCCGAGGTAGAGGCCGAAGAAGGTGACGAAGCTGGCGTAGGGCACCGAGTGGTAGAGCGAGAGGAGAGGGATGAGCGGCTCGAAGGGGGCGGCGAGGAGAGGGTACTTCGCGAACAGAAACCGGCCGTACTGGAGGCCGTTGAAGAAGGGGATGAAGTAGGAAGCGGCGGAGATCAGGCGGTCCGTCGCCGGCGTTGGAGTGTAGGAGCACCTCGATGTGGTCGTCGTGGTGATTGATTTGGGGCGGATTTGGGGAGGTGGGTGAAGGGTGGATTTGAGGGGGTGGGGGAGGCGGACGGCGGGGCGATTGGGGAGGGAGAGGCGGAGGAGGGGAATGGAAGCCATGATTGGGTTTTTAGGGTTTTTGGAATAGGGATTTTCAATTGAATGTCTGCAAATTATAAGTAAAGCCAAGGGGAAGAAGAATTACATATCGAATTTTAAATAGAGTTTATTGCATATCAGAACTTTTAACAAACCCTCATTTTGCATACGAACTTTAAAATCTTGGGTTAAGTACCAAATACCCCCAATGTTGGGGCCCCTATTGCAAATAGGACCATATACTCAGGGTAAACGCTGTTTACTACCTCAACGTGGCTAATTTTAAACAAATCCACCCCCGCGTTTTAACGGCCCCAAACGCCGTCTGTGAATTTTTTTTATTTTATTTTAATGCAGGTGGGCCCTCTTCAATGCTATACGATTCCTTCTCCGATCGAAATCCTCCCATGGATTCTCTCCCCCCGCATCTCTCCACCACGCGCGACCGCGGATCCACCTCCCAAATGTGCCTGCACAGGATTCTAACCACAATCGCCACCGTGCCCCCGCCGCCCTCGTTTATGCCACCGGAAATTGAAGAGACGGACGGCGGGGACGATGCCAGGTACGTGACAAAATGTTCCCGGTTTGACTTGAATTCCACGGAGGCGAAGGAGCCTCTGTGCTCCAGCAGCAGCGGGGGTTCCGCGACGAGGACGCCGGCGATCGCGATGAGAGGAGTCTGTCGCTGCTCATCGAAGCTGCCAAGCTGATTTTCGGTGAGTTCGTGGACGACGAGAAATCCGAGCTGAAGAAGGACGACGCCGCGGTGGAAATCGGAGAGACGCCGCCGTCGCCGCCGGTGGTGCAGTCGAAACGGGGGCGCACTCGGGTTCTGCCGTGCAGGTACCGCGACTCGGTGCTCGAGCCTGCATTAAAATAAAATAAAATAAAAATTCACAGACGGCGTTTGGGGCCGTTAAAACGCGGGGGTGGATTTGTTTAAAATTAGCCACGTTGAGGTAGTAAACAGCGCTTACCCTGAGTATAGGGTCCTATTTGCGATAGGGGCCCCAACGTTGGGGGGGTATTTGGTTACTTAACCCTAAAATCTTTATTAAAATTACTTAATTATTAATTTTTTCTCATTTTACATGTATTTGATATGATATAAATATACTCGCTTGACATGAATATACTTGTGTAGCATAAATATGATTGTGTGAAAAAATAGTACTCACGCTGTAATGTATAATTGGATGAAAAATAGACAAATATGTAAAATGAGAAGAAATTAATAATTGAGTAATTTTAATAAAAAATATAAAATTCATATGCAAAATGAGAATTTATTAAAAATTCGGTAATTTATATACAAATTGTTAAAATGATGATTTATATATTCCATAACATATCAAAAACTAATTAAAATTGAATCAAAGTGTATGGCTGAGAATAAAAAGTTGACACTTAAATATCAAGTAACAAGTTAAACAAATCTCAAACCATGTAGAAGAAAAATACTCAATCCGTTTTATTCTAATAAGCTCGTTTTTTTAGATACGAAGATTAAAAAACGAACTTTTTAAAAGGAAAATAGTGCAATTTACACTAATTAAATACATTTTTTTTACTTAAAATAAAAAACAAGTACACTAAGACAGAATGAATATTTAGTTTCGTGCATATCCATGCTAAAAACACGAACCAAATTATACTAAAACCAATTAATTCCTTCATATCCCTTCCATCTCAACCATTTTACCAAACAACATTGATTAAAGCCAATTAATTAGTTGACACTTGCTCAAGATATCAAGTAACAAGTAAAACAAATCTCAAACACAACATCTAGAAGAAAAATAACGAGTTTCGTGCATATCCACACAAGAAACACGAACCGAACTACTAAAACCAATTAATTCGTTCATCTCAACCAGTCTTACCAAACAACCTTGATTAATGCTCGAAATTAAGGCAAGTACTTTGCGATGATTTATTCGAGGCGTTCGTGCTTGCCAAGAAACGTATTGTTGTTGATTTTCGACATGTTCGCCGTGAGGCGAATAAGGCCACTCATTATTTAGCTAATTTAAGTGCTTGGAATGATGCGATGATCTGGAAGCAAGGATTCCCACATTGACACTTGGATATTGTTTGTCGTGATTTAATTTAATATAAGTGCTTGGGTGTTTCATCAAAATAAAAGTAGCAAACTATGATACTCCAAGACAATTCAATTTTCAAGACCCTTTACTATCCACATAAAAGATTATTAGTTACTACTATAAGATAATTCTCGACTAATTATACATATTAATTAATATCAAAAAGAAATTATACAATATGCCAATCTCATTATCAGGAACAATCACACTGAAAACATGGTCCTCACCTGCAACCTCGACGCACTGGATTTCTCCCTTCCACCCACAATTGCTCACCACCTCTTTGTAATACCACCCTCTCTCCTTCAGAAAATCCTTCCGCAACCCAAACCCGATATCTTCGGATCCTTACCCGAAGATATGATTCATCATTAGGTAAGAATTTGACAAATTGATTCATCATTTTAAAGGCACAAAATATGATTAATTATTTTATATTTATTTGCTTTACTATGATTAATCCTTTTATACCTCATCCGTCCATATTTATATTTCTTGAGCACCACCGCCAATGATGGCGAAGCCACCGTCGCCGTAGCCATGCCGATGACAAGAATACGTTCTGCAAAAAAAAAAAAAAAAAGGAAGAGGAAGAAGAAGAAAAGAGAGAGAGAGTTCAAAAACTTCAATTCTCGAGAGTGACAGATTCACTGACGCATCGTTGCCTCTAGCTGAGCCATTAGCTCGTTTTCGTCGCTACAGATCCTCCTCTGCCTCTCTCATCTCTCCCCTTGTCTCTTCCGAACCCTTCCATAAATTAACGGGAAGGGTTCGGAAGAGACAAGCGAGAGAAGAGAGAGGACATCACTTCCATTTTCGTATTTGCTTGCGTTTCAGTTGCTCTTATTGTTGGTTGTCCTTGACATCATCTAATGATACGCAGCGGAATATACATTCAAGGATTAGATCTAGATTTACAAATGCATCATGTGTAGAGATAGGCACATAACGAAAGGAATAACTTACTCGTTGTGTGGTAAGCGTGCGTCTCGATTCTTGTCGTGAATCCACTACTAAGGTATCCACGTGTATGTCGATTCGATGCAGGAACAATTCCAAGTGCACGATTCAATCTTCGACAGCTAGGAAATCTTCGATTGAAACTATAGTGCTCTCTTAGTGTTTTGCAAGCAAAAGCTTCTTCTAGTAAGACCAAGAACTCTTACTTATAGGCCAAAAGAATTGGCTTACCTTGTAAGCCAAAGAGTTGGCTTCTCTTATAAGCCAAAGAGGTGTCTTACTAAGGAAGTCAATCCTACTCCAATTAATAGGTCCAATAGTCCAACTAATTCCCAATTAATTAAGTGTTATTAGAATATATCAAATATATCCTAATCTAGTCCATAATATCTTTCACTTATATATATACTGCATCAAACGAAGCTTACGCAACAAGCTTGCGTTCCATTTTCTGTTTTTTCTCATGAAGAACGAAGGCTTACGCAACAAGCTTTTACACACCTTTCGCAATGCATTAATGCAATTCACATTATTTACCTAATAAAATAGACCAAACTTTGACGATAAAATAGAACAAAGTTTTCCTATCACAGTAAAAAGCATTGCAAATATCAATGATTCCCTCAAAAGAGCATGATTAGGTAAGAATTCCCTTCAAAGTTTACTTCTTGAAATTTGTGCGAATAAGCGTGTGTGTTATTATTTCCATATTTTGAAGTATGATTCTAATTTAGGACTATAGCGTAAGATAGTACATTTATAAATACTTTTTATTATACATAAAATACGAGCCTATAAAAAATAAAAGAGTGACTATTAATAGAATTACACATAGAAATAGGGAGTCTTGCCACTTCGATACTAGCCCATGGACAAATCAAGCCACTACAAACAACAAAAGGTCGGAATAGGCCCAAGTCAATTTTGGATTAACTTTGATTTATGTTTCGTATTATAAAATTAAGATACTAAAATTTATCGAGGCACTCTCCCGTGCAATCGGGTGCACTATGCAATTGATTTCTAAATTACACTACTTCAACATACAAATGACATTTGAAGATCTTCAAATGTCATTTGTATGTTGTAGTAGTGTCATTCGAAAATGTTCAAGTATCATTTTCCGAATGAAATAGTGTCACTCTGGAAACCGGTTGCACATGAGTATTTGTGAAATCTATATTATTTAATATAAAATTGTAAAAAAAAAATCAAAACCCTAAAAGTCCGACAAATTGACTCATACTTCTTAAGACAAAAATTCTGAACCCTAAAAAATTAAATGACTTTAATATACATTTTTCATTGTAAAAACCCTCAATTTTGAATCAAATTAAATTTATGTATCCCCTTACAAATTCCAGTCATCAAATAATGAGTCACATCACCAATCCTCAATTTTAAATTAACTTCTATTTGTGTAAATTGTGTTCCGTCTTACAAAATTCAGCAGCCAAATAATGAGTCAACTCATCAAAAATCTGCATTATTTAAAATAAAATTATATTATAAAAAACTCAAATTCCTAAAAATAAGACAAATTTACTCATCATTCTAAAGACACAAAATATGATTAATCATTTTATATATTTCTTAACTATAATTAATTCTTTTATATTTTCTCTATCCATAAAAAATTTATTTTATTAAACTATGAGGAAGTGAGTATTTATTTGCTTTAATTTTACTCATCGAGCTGGAAACCAAGCTCCAAATCATTGTGAAGCGGAAAATTCATACTAAACCAAAGCCCAAACACAATTTGATGAACAATTTGCAAGCCCAATAGGTGAAAGTGGGCTACAAAAATAATTATTAGTAGTGAAATATTGTAATTTCATAGTTAATAATTCATAACTAGGAGTGTAATCGAATCGAGTCGAACAGAATAGTAGTGTTTTTAAGTTTATTTTGTTTAGTATCAAATCGAATCCCGAACTTTACTTACCGAATACTTTGAGGCTCACGAGCCTAATCGAGCTTATACGAACTTTCTAGATTTATATTTATATTCAAAATATTTATTATTTTATTTTAAAAATAAATTATTTTATTCAAAATAATAAATATATTAATTATTTTTACATAACAAACAAAATTAATTAGAGGTTTAATACAATTATTATTAATTTTAATGGATAAATATAAGTTTTGTCTACTAATAATTTATATTTTTCAAGTTGAATCACTTGACGAACATGTTCACGACCTAACGAGCCGAATACTGCTAAGCTCAAGTTTGATTTGTTCATTTATCGAGCTTTTCTAAACGAACTTGAACGATCTTTTTTAGAGCCGAGCTCCGAATAGTTCGTGAGCGACTTGATTTGTTTATAGCCACGACTATAGAGCCTTAGGCGTTGGAAAAAGGATAAAAAAGAAAAAAGAAAGGCAAAAAAGAGAAATGATTCGAGCTGGCGGCCGGCGGCCGGCGGGCTGAGCAACAATTGGCGAATACAAATAGGGATTGTTGCCAACAACACTTGAGACAAAGCCAGCCACCACAAACAATAGAAGGCCGGAATAGAGCCAAGCCGTGAGATTGAACCCGATCCCGGTCCCAGTCCAGCCCGGAGCAGTGATCCTCTGCAGCAACACTAGCAGCAGATCTAAAACTAGAGCCTGCAGCGCGTTGGATCTGGCGTAGAGGCTGAAGCTAGGGTTCCTGAAGACGCAGGGGTAGATGAGGAAGGCGACGAAGCTGGCGCAGGGCACGGAGTGGTAGCGCGAGAGGAGGCGGATGAGGGGCTCGAAGGGGGCGGCGAGGGGAGGGTACTTGGCGACCAGAAACCGGCCGTAGTGGAGGCCGTTGAAGAAGGGGATGAGGTAGGACGCGGCGGAGATTAGGCGTTCCGTCGCCGGTGTAGGAGTGTAGGAGCACCTCGTCGTGGTTGGTTTGGGGCGGAACTGGGGAGGTGGATGAGGGAGGCGGACGGCGGAGTGATTGGGGAGGGAGAGGCGGAGGGCAATGGAAGCCATGATTGGATTTTTAGGGTTTTTTGAATTGGGGATTTCAATTGAAATGTTGGACATGAAAATTGCATCATGTCTTCAACTCTCCTCTCTCTCCCTCTCTGGAAATGAAAATGCATGCTTTTTGAGTCAGAGAGGAGCAGCCTATGGTTTCATGCATAATCGAGTAAACCAATATGCACCGTTCCTTTTTACTTAACAATGCAGTGAATAGTCCGTCACAATTTCAACGGAAAATCACTTTTCGTCATAGATTATAAGTAAAAAATTAAAAAAGTAAATTAATATTTTATTTCCATATGATTATGTCCTACAAAATTAAGTGTATTTTTTTTTTTGATATCATTTCATCACAAAACCTTTATTTTTTTTTACCTCCACTTTATAAGGTATCACAACTTTACCACACATGATCCATCATAATTTTTTATTATCTTACTATAATTACACTATAATAAAAATGAATCAATTTCTTTACTCATAATACACTGATCTAAAATTTATTAAAATTCATATCACCAACAATATGCACACTTTTGTGAGACGATACTCAATAATTAATTGGAGGAAATTTTAGCAGGCAAATAAAATTATAATAGACAATCAAAATTATATTAAAAAGTATGTTATTTTTTTTGTAACTTAGATGTTTAAAAGGTAATCTATGTATTCATATCCGCTGCAAAACCGATTAAAAAGTAATTTTACTACGCGTTCTCATTTCAAAACTCGTATAGAATCTCATGTCAAACTCGTACTGGAGGCCGTTGAAGATGGGGATGAAACTTAGAATATTTAGAATGATACAACACAATAGATCTACCAATTTTCTTTTCATATTCATCACCTTTGCTATTCTAGCTATCATACTGCAACAAATACACAAAAAAAAAAAAACATGTGGAGCGCCACGGTTTCTAGGGGTTTTTTTTAAATAGGGATTTCAATTGAAGGTCTATAAACGAAAATTGCATCATGACTCCAACTCTCTTCTCTCCCTCTTCCCTTTCTGGAAATGAATAATGTAGTTTTTGACTCTCTCTTCCCTTTATGAAACTGAATAATTTCCTTTTTCTTTCTTCGAACGCCCAAATCGATCTGAATAACCAATCTGTAGTCGTAACTAGCAAACTATGAAATCACACCCTTCCCTTTTACTTAAGAGCCAAAATATAACTAGTCCTTTTATATCCATTGCTCTCTCCATTCTCATAAAAATATACTATCCACTTCTAAATAACAAGAATCTCACTTTATTATGAGAAGAAAACTTGTCAAAAATAGATTAAATACATTTTATGTGAACAAACAAAAATGGATAAAATGTATCCATTCCTAAAGGACACGAATTTTAATAAAGTAGTTAAATATGTTATGAGTATAGTTTAGTCGTTTAGATATCACTTTATCATGAATGGGGAACTTCTGAAAAATAAACTAGATATATTTTATGTAAACGAACGAAAATAACAAATTGAATACTCCCTCCGTCCCACGAAGTATGACACAGTTTCCTTTTTGGTTTGTTCCACGAAGCATGACACGTTTCTAAAAATGGCAAAAAATTTATCATTTATTCACATTTTCACTTTTTCACTTACCACACTTAACACACAAAATAACAATTTTCAACCACCTTTTTGTAGATCATGCCTAATACAACATAATTTTCAGCCACATTTCTATTTTTTTAGTACTCCTAAAAAACTTAGAAATTGGTTTATTATCGAAATAGATATTGACTGAGTTCTCAAAATTGATGTGATAATTTGAAAGTTGGAATTCTAATTCACAATTGAATGCATCTTTAGTGAACAAGGGAACTAATCTGGACATTGTTCTTGTATATGATCTACACTCATCATAGAAAGAGATAAGCAATGTTGCATGTATAAGATGCATTTGTTTCTAGCTAGGTTCCTTCAAGAGAAATATATGGTTCCTATTCGAATCTGCCCTATATACGAAATATTATACTACTCCATATATAAATATATGATTGAAATTTAGTGAGAATTACACATACACAAACTACTAAAATTCATTAATTTCAGATAAACAAATCAATGTATACATGTAACAATGTTTTTGCTGTAATGCTGCAAATATATGGTAGAAGAAATTTGGGCATATTTCGAAGAATACGTCAACTGGATTCTGGACCTATTTTTTGTTGAGATGACTTTGGGCCCCTCGGCCCAATCGGCCTTATCTGTTTTCACACCAATACTTCTCTACATCGAAATTACCTTGGAAACGACTAGAATTATGCTTAAAACAAAAATATTAAAAACCAAATACTAAAAACAGGATTTGTCTTTGCTAAATGTATGAATAATTAAAATGTATAAACAATTATTCTTTCCCTCCCTCTCTCCCTAGTCTTATTGGTAATTATTTTATAAATTTTTCTATTATATTCAAAAATTTCTAAAAGATATTCATGCCGTGCATCGCACAGAATACAACACTAGTGTGCAATAGTTCTATAGATGAAAAATCATACGCAGGAATGATTATTGCAATTGGAAGCCGAGTCATGTGTTTGATTTAATCTATCTAACTTACCTCGCTTCCAACATTCCCACCAGCATTGTCCCTCCAACGATATCAAAGCTTCAAAACCTCGAGACTTTGATTATTTATAGATCTGAGGTTCGTTAATTTGCCCGTTGAGATTTGGTAGTAATCATGTCTCCCATCGACTTGGTAATAATCATGTCGATCCTCTCTTTATGCTCCACATCGACTTGGTAATAATCATGCCTCTTATATATTATGAGGTCTTTTAGAAGGATGATGGGCCCAATTCTAATACTAGGTGACCAAATATCTGACTGATTGGTAATGTTTATTTAATCAAGAGTGGTTGGTAAACTCCTACTTTTTTCAAAGATAAATAGCTTCATAAATCTGGACAAAAATTTTAAGATAGTGAGAGGATAGATTCAGAAGTGAGATATTTGGCTTTAGATATTAACCACTCTACCACTAAGTTAACACGTACTACTAAATATGGATGTTTTATATGCATTCTTGTCATGCTTTGAACAATTGAATTTGTGTGAGTAGATTCACATTCTTGTTTACATTTTGTGCTCTACAAACATTATGATTTTTTGACACGGGGAAGTTCATGCTAATAAGCAATTTTTGAATAAAGCAACACAAAAGATTTAGAGGTGGTCTTGGGTATAATCGGGTGTACCGTTCGAGTTGATTTTCTCTTTCTAATAAATATTCTATCTCTAACTTATAAGCTCAATTATTCAAATACTTTAATCACTTATAAGTTCTTAATAAATTAAATCTTAGATAGGAATCGAACCCTAAAAAAAAGAAATTAAATCTTATAATCTCCAACAAATAATAAGATAATATATTTGTAAATACTTTTATTATTTATGAAATAGGAAGCTACAAAAAAAAGGCTATTAATAGCATCACATATAGAAATAAGGAGTCTTGGCAAGAACATTCGAGACAGCCCATCGACAAAGCAAGCCACCACAAACAAAGGATGCTCGGAATAGGCCCAAGCAATGTTTTTATTCTTCCACAAAAATTTGTCACTTTCACTTATATATTAGTAATACGTACAATTCCAATCACATTTCAAAGTGGAACTTGTATCTTACTAACAATTTAATTTACATTTTACTAAAATAGGCACCAAATCATATACAACCACAACACTCTTAAATGAGATAAAAATGAGATAAAACAATTGAAAATGAGATAAAAAATGTATCCAGCAGATCCCCTAAATTGGATGGAGCCCACAAATTTTTTTACACCTACCTAAATTCAATCTTAAATTTACACCCACCCTAAATTTATTTTAAGCTTATAATTAGTAGGACCCACACATAATTATTGTTTTTATGTAGAAAATATGAGATCTGGTGTATACATTTATAAAATCGAGATCCTAAAATTAAATAAGGAAGCTTTAGGGAGGAATATAGGAGCATAATTTTGAGATTTCTGCTGGGAGTGCTCTTACTCAGCCAAGCCCAAACATATATTTCATTCCTCTACAAAAAAATATTTATATAAGGCGACTTCAATGACTAGTAAACTGTAGGGCCAGCCGACACATCTTATCTTTACCTTAGCTGTTGGCAATTAATGTGATTGTGAAAGCTAGCCACATATTGTTTCTGATAATAATGGAGAAGATATAGCCATTGTTACTTTACACATTGTTTCTTTGCTGAACCTAACTAAGATTCTATCAAATTCTTGACCGAAATTCTCTGCAAAAATATACACTTGCTTTTCCTTCAACTGAGATTGATCATGGCGGCCTATGCAGCCTTGGTTTCTCTTATGCATATCATCGATACAATCGAGCATCACCATTCCCCTCCAATTTCTATCCACAAACAACAAGTTGAATCTCTCACTCTAATTGTTACCTTTTTGCAGGAATTTCTTGAAAGTTATAAGTCCCCTGTTGCTGACGGAGATGAAGCTGATCCGCTGGAGATGCGTATCGCAGATGCAGCTTATGCGGCTGAAGATGTTATCGAATCACATATTGTGGACAAGCTTCAGCTGAGCAGATCCAAAGTAGCCAAAATTGATACAGCTTATATAGCTGAAGATGCTGTCGAATCTCATATTGTGGACAAGGTTCAGCTGAGAAGATCCAAAGAAGCCAAAATCAGCTGTTTTTTCAACTGTTTTGGAGGTTCGAAAAATGACTCATCAAACCACGATGATGAACACATCAACTTGTATCAAGATCATGGAAAGAAAGAAGCCATGGAGACTGCAGCTGCAGCGGATGAAGGAGATGTCGTTGGAGAGGATGTCAGTTGCATCGACTTCTATGAAGATCTACAACAAGTGATAGAAGAAATGAATGTGATTAAGAAGGAAGCCATGGAGACTGCAGCCGAAGCTCAGCTGCAGAGAAAGGTCTCCTCGACTCATGCTGGCTCCTTGACATCCCCTTCCAATGTGAAGGAAAGCAAGATGGTGGGGTTTGATGACGTGCAACTTCAACTCTTGGATTGGCTCACTGGAGGGAACCGTAACTGCCAAATCATCCCAATCACAGGGATGGGCGGGATTGGTAAGACCACTCTTGCCCGACATATATTTGAGCATGCCCTTATTAACCAACATTTTGATATTCGTGCGTGGACTACAATTTCTCAAACCTATAATGTTAGAGAAACACTTAGAGAAGTTCTTCACCAAGTAACTGGAAATTTGGGTAGTGATCTAAGTGAGAATGAATTGGGAGAAAAATTGCGCAAGTATTTATGGGATAGGAGGTATCTCATAATACTAGATGATATGTGGAGTGTGGAGGTGTGGGACAAGATGGGGGTTTTCTTTCCCGATAACAATAATGGGAGTCGAGTAATCATAACAACTAGGCTGTCAAACTTGGCTGCCAAGTTGACAGACTCTAACACCATTGGTATGAGATTTTTAGATGATTTTTGTAGCTGGAGTTTGTTCTCCAAAACTGTATTTGGGGATGAGGTTTTTCCTCTTCGACTCGAGGAAATCGGAAAGAAGATCGTGGGGAAGTGTAAGGGACTTCCTTTGTCGATTGCTGTGATTGGCGGTCTTTTGGCAAAGTCCGAACTTACACTGGAATATTGGGAGCACATAGAGGAAAACTTAAGCTCAGTAGTTAATTCGGAAAATGATGAATATTGCTTGAGAGTATTGAAACTGAGCTATGACCATTTGCCTGCGTATCTAAAGCCTTGTTTTTTGTACATGGGGATGTTTGGGGAAGATGAGGAAATTAGGGTTGCAGAACTCATGAGGTTATGGGTTTCTGAAGGATTTCTCAAACCAATAATCAATAAAAGCTCGAAAACAATTGCCAAGGAGTATTTGAAGGAGCTAGTCGATAGAAACCTCATTCTAGTTCATAAGTTGGGGAAACTTGGGAATATTAAGTGCTGCAAAATGCATGATTTGCTGAGAGATGTATCATTTCAAGAAGCTGAAAAGCAGAGGTTTTATTATGTGTTAGGGCAACATTGTCCTCGAGGGATAAATAGCCAACGCCGCATTGTTATTCCCAGAAGCACTTCAGATGAGACAGTCCGGGATGCCATGGAAACTATGTCGTCACGTGCTCGTTCTTTCATATGTCATGGTTTTGCAGTGCCAGAAAAATTTCTAAATTTTAGATTTTTGAGGACATTGACTACAAGTATATATTCCAGTAAGTATTTAGAAGAAAATGTGCTTCAATCGGTGAACTTGAGGAACCTTTCGGTTAAATTACTTCGTGAGAGGTTCCAAATCCCTTCTTCAATTAGTCTGCTGTGGAATCTACACACTCTAATTGTTACTTATAAGGGTGAACTTACTGCACCAGTAGAAATTTGGAAAATGCATCAGCTTAAGCATGTCGAGTTCGAATATCCAGGAATGTATCTCCCAGATCCTCCGAGCGGCCATAGTGATGTTATGATGGAGAATCTAGAGACGCTCGAAGGAGTGAATGATTTCAACTTGAATGAAGAAGTGGTTAAGAGAATTCCCAATATCAACAAACTGTATATAAGATACAAGAATAAAGTAATGGAGAGAGTGAAGTGCCTCAGCTATCTTCAATGTCTGAGTAAGCTGGAAATCTTGAAGTGCTTTACTGATGGTGGAAGTAATGAGTATCTGCAGAGTATTAGCTTCCCGCACTCAGTCAAGAAGCTGTATCTTGGAGGCGGAAAGTTGTTCCATTTGGAGGAAATTCTGGAAAAGATAGGTTCATTACCACTTCTTGAGAAGCTCGAACTGTATAGTGGGCACTTTGCAACACGTAGTTGGGAAATAGTTGAAGACCAATTCCCACGCCTCAAATACTTGAAATTGTGGGGGTGTGGGGGTATGGAATGTTGGACGTTAGAGGGCTCCTGCTTGCCACGCCTTGAGCAACTTCATCTCTGGTACATGGAGTCGTTGGAGGAGTTCCCTTCAGAAATTGGAGAAATACCAATGCTCAAATCAATTCAATTGTGGGGTTGCAGTGAATCAGCGGTCGTGTCTTTGAAAAAGATAGTAGAGGAACAAGAGGAATTACAAGGAGAGCCATCCATTCATGTTCTAGTTAAGTCACCCAATCTAGAGGAACAAGAACTGCAGAGCTTGGCAACTCCCAACTTTCGTGTAGTCCAATGGTAGTTTACTATTTGAGTGATTAATTTTCAATATCTCTCTCTTCCTTCTTCTAAGCGCCGGATCATATATGCCTTTCTTTTTATTTTACTAATAAATTAATTAATTTTTCACAAATCTTTTCTATTCATCTTCTTAGTTACCTAAATAACTCGACTTCAATCCTCAATTCTCTAATCCTAAATCCAAATAAAAAAAGAAAATACATAAAAAAAAATTTCCCACGCTGCCTCGCAAAAACACACGATTTTTCCTTATAACTTTGTATTTTACTTATTTTTAATTATTTTTATTTTTAGCAAGATAAAACATGGCTCAATCTTTTAAATGCTTTAAACAAATTATTAGTAAATTCTAAAAACTGGATTTGTTTCGCTAAATGTACAAATTAAGCAAAAATGAAATTGTGCCATGGGATGAAAAATGTGAAGCTGTGAGATTGAACTTTAGGGGGCATTTACTTTGCACGATTGATAAAATGGATGATTGGGTATTTTTATCATCAACGATGGGATTGCTCCAATCCCGCCTTTTTCTATAAGATAAAAATTAAACAAAATTAATTTAAATGATAAAAATAAAGGGCTCAAAGTTCCAACCCAACAAAATAAAGTTTTTGACTGAGCTCGAATTACCTAAATAGAACATGAAAGGATGGATCTCCTCTTGTTCCTCTACCATCTTTTTCAGCGATACAGTTAGTGTTCATGGTCATGAATTCGAGACACCGACAAGTCCTCTAAGAAGGCACGAAACACTGATACATATGTTGTTTCGGTTTGCTTAACCGATCTTTCCCCCGCAGGGAAAGGAGCGGTCAAGCTATCAAAAACAACATACGTGGCGGTGCTTGTGCCTCCTTAGAAGACTTGCCGCCGGTGTCTCGATACTTGGCCATGGACATGGATATTTCTTCGATTTTGCCGGAGGCTTCCATTTTCATGTTTGCTATACTCTAAGAAAATAATTATGTTCTAAAAATTTACCCCAAAAGTCACGTCAAACTAATTCAATATAAACAATTAAATATTTAAAATAACGCAAAAACTTGCGTGCGGCCGGCTGCATAAGAACTTTTACTTTTAGTTATTTTCACTCATTAATACTTATATCTTAACTATTTGGTCAAATAATCATTGTCGTAATAAAAAATAATTATTGTTACAATTAAATGTAATATTTCTAAAGTATTACATTTATTCACGATAAGTGTTACTTTTATTTATGAGAACTTGTACTATTACATAAGTATTCATTTATGCGAACAAATGTATATCTTATGCTAATAAAAGTAAGCGACCGCATACTATGCGGCCGGCCGCATGCAAGACCAACCCTTAAAATAACTAGTGCAAATATGAGGATTTGGACTAGCAAGTTAGCAACATGAACTTTGATATGAAATATATATTTATGCATCTAAAATTGTAGTAATACAAATTATAATATCATTATTTTTTGCACTCATATTTATTTATTTTATTTTTGGATGGTGTCAACATAAATATAGTTGAGCATTAAATTGATAATGCAATTTTTTTTTGTTAGATTTCTTATGGAGAATTATAATTCATGATACTCAAACAACATTAACTCAAGTTATTTTTTAAAAGAAAAAATTATTAATTGCGTGCAATGTATAATTTAGATATTTGAATGACTTCAAATATTTTATTTATCAAAATCAAAAAACTAAGAATGTTAGGATGCAGTCAAATAAAGAGTATTTGCTATTTGATGGGCAACATAAAAAACTAAGATATTATATTTCAAATTATAATTATTTGTCTTCATAAAAATAAATTAATTATTATATTACACATTTGAATGTATTGTGAATTAAATAAGGATCTCACTTTTATTATGCAATATACCTTCCATCATACATTGAATGGATTAAAATGACAAAAGAGGTAAAAATTTGGGACGAAGAGAGCATCAAGCAATATATCTAACTTCTAATTACTTTGAGTTTATCCAAAATTCAAATTGATCCCAAAGGCTTTAATCGGTTGATGAATTTGTACATTGTTAATTATCGGCGATGAAAATTTGTTAATTATCGGCGATGAAATTCTAAAAGATAATCATGTCGTGCATCGCATAAAAATATTATAAAAATATACAGGGTATTACAGAAGACGCCGGAGATGAAAGATATTATGGACTAGATTAGGATATATTTGATATATTCTAATAACACTTAATTAATTGGGAATTAGTTGGACTATTAGATCAATTAATTGGAGTAGGATTGGCTTCCTTAGTAAGACAACTCTTTGGCTTATAAGAGAAGACAACTCTTTGGCTTACAAGGTAAGCCAATTCTTTTGGCTTATAAGTAAGAGTTTTGGTCTTACAAGAGAAGGGCTTTTACTTGAAAAACACTAAGAGAGCACTATAATTTAAATCGAAGATTTCCTAGCTGTCGAAGGTTGAATCGTGCACTTGGAATTGTTCATGCATCGAATCAACATACACGTGGTGTTCGCTAATATTTTCACCACGCCGCAAGTATACAGGTAGTTGTAATATATGGAAGCAAGGTCGTATCCCACAAGGATTAGTAGTTCAATCTAGTGATTATCCTAATTCATTCTACTAGACTATTTAGACTAAACGATGGAGTGATTGGTTTGATTATCTAACTAAATACTTAATAAGTGCAAAGACAAATGAAAACAAGTAAGCAACGTGGACTAATGTAATGATTAAGACGATTTAGGGACTAGGCATCAATGGTTAAGCAAAGGACTTCAATTATAGCTCAATACTAATCTTGACGATCCTAATTATCTAAAGTGATCTCCCAACTAGTTCTAGCCCCCTCTCGGACGACTAGAACGGTAGATTACGGGTCATAGTTGCCGTCCCCGGTCAACTTCTAACCTATAACTCCCAAAAGCACACAAAGATCGACATACTCTCACCCAACTCTTAACCTCCCGGTTATCGAATTGATATGTTTCAAACACCTTATCTATTGCAATTATTCTCTCCCGATTCAAATTGCAAATTAGGAATGCATAGAATGTGGCCAACAAACCATACAAGAAATAAAACAAGGGTTTGAAAAGATAATGTGCAAAGGAACAAACAAGATTTATATTGAGCACAAATAATCAATCCATTACAATAATCATCTAGCCTAATCCCCAAATCAAAAAGAAATTAGCCTATCATGTTCAACAATAACATACCCAATGAAAAGATAAACATAAATGAAAGAGAGAGAAAGAATGAACAAATCCTATTGAAAAGCTTGCTTCAATCCTCTCTCCTCTTCAATGCCTTCTTCAAATGGGTAACAAGGAGTATTAATGGGGGTTAGGGCTTGGGTATGGAGGTAGGAATGAGTATTGAATGTTGGAGAAGATGAATGATGTGAGGAAAGGGGAGAAAATGGGGTTTAAGGGCTGAAAAACCAGACTGGGGCCCACTTGGGGAGGCGCCGCTCCTTTCCCGCGGTCCTGGCCCGCGCCCGCGGCTGGCAAACGTGGGGGAGGGTCAGGGGACCCGCGGTCCCAGCCTGCGGCCGCGGGTGGTGACCGCGGGGGAGCCCTGGAGCTGGAGATGATGCCCGCGGTCCCGCCCCGCGGCCGCAGGTGATGACCGCGGGCGAGTGCTTTCCCACGGACGCGCGACCGCGGCCGCGGCCTTCTGTGCACGGCTGACTTTGTCGGCCCCGTTCTCCCTTGTCCGAGCTCTGATTCGGGCGGCGTTCACGCTCATGGATTCCTCTCGAGACGTACTTCGATCCTATGCTCTCACAATTCTCCAATCAACTCTTGATTTGCCCTGAAAATACTCAAAAACTACACCAAGCAATCAAAACTTCATAAAACTCAAAATTGGGATACAAACACATATTTGCAATCAATTCATGGGGGAAAATGACAACAATTCGTGCGATATTAAGGTACGAAATCCATGTTTGTCACGTGGATACCTTAGTAGTGGATTCACGGCAAGAATCAGAGACGCACACTAACCACATAACGAGTAAGTTATTCTTATTGTTGTGTGTCTATCTCTACACATGATGCATTTGTAAATCTAGATCTAATCCTTGAATGTATATTCCACTGCGTATCATTAGATGATGTCAAGGATAACTAACAGTGGTATCAGAGCCCGGGGCTCGATTTACAATTGTGATTGTGTTCTAATTGTTTATGGGTTAAGAATATGTGATTTTAGAAATCTGAAATCGAAAGTTTTGGAATTGGGATTTTGTTGCTGGGCAACATTCGAACCTTTGCTGGATCACTGCTGCTGCAATCGACCACCGCCGATGCAGAGGGCGTGGGTGATTGACGAGGCGGCGCAGGTGGGTCGGGGCTCGCCGGTGCGCCGCGCCCAACCACTCGCCGCCGTCTGCGTCGCGGCTCAATTCAGAGACGCCACTGTCCCTCTGCAACGCGTCCATAACGCGGGCTTGGAGTCCGGAAATGGAGGGTGACTGATGGTGGAGGTCTTGCACGCCGGAGGCGGCGGATTCGCGGGCGGTGAACGGCGACAAGGAGCTTCGAACTCCTGCCGGAGTGGTCGACGAACGGTGAGGAAGTAGGCTGGCGTTTGGAGACGTCGCCGCTTTCCTCTGACGCGGCTTCGAGCCGCGGCCGGCGGGAAGACCACCGGACGCGCGACGTCGTCGACGTCGCAGCATCAAGCGGCGGCGGCGAGGCTCCGATCGCGGCGACGGGAAAAAGAAAGCAACAGCGGCTGCTGTTGTAAAACAGATCCAAACCCTAAGTGGGTTTTGGGTCGCGGGTCCTTGGGCCTTGAGCTGGGCTTGTGCTTCCTTTGTTGGGCTGCCCCTGATTCTATGGGCTGAAAATATGATTCATTAAAAGGGGCTGGGCCTGTTTTAATAAATGGCCAAAATTGGGCAGTAACAGTTTATATAAAAAAAAAATCTTTTATTAATTTTGAATTAATAATTAAACCCCAGTTTCAGAATTAATTTATTAATTGGATTAATAAATTTAAATTATTGTTATTAGTTTTGAATTAATAATAATAGAAATAAATTTATATTAATTTAGAATTAATATAAATTGATTGAACCCATATTTAATTAGAGAATAAAATATTAATTTGATTAATGATTTTATTCGTAGAGGTTTTATGTCTTTATGTGATAAGCATGCTATTTGATTTTATGCTTATTATTTAACTATAGTAGTTAAAGACCGCTTTTATCTTGGGTAGGCGGCGCCCAGTATATGTAGTCCGCTTTGCTATGTATGGGTAGGCGGCGCCCAATATGTGTGGTCCGCATTTTATATGCCTGGGTAGGCGGCACCCAGTAATTGTTTTGCTATTTAATATTGGATATTAAATATAAGCAATTAGTATCACATACTAAATCCCCATTAAATATAAGTCTTTGTGTAAAGCACAAAACATGTCGTCCATCATAATTGTTTGAGTACCTAACCTTTTCGTCCAAGAGTATTTACATAAAATTGTATGCTCTAAATCGACAAGGCCAAGACTCATTCATAGGTTGGCACCGTGTGATGGGGTTGACTTGCTTAAATTATTTTGGAACGCAAAGCGACCAAGAATGATTTAAGGACGCAGATTAATTGGATTAATCAACCAAGAGTTGCAAAATTGTTGTTGCAATTGGCTTAGAGGCCTACTAAGTGATATTATTGTAGTCATCAGCAAAGCAGAGGTTGCATAATATTGACTTGGATCTTGGACCACTAAGATTTATATGGATTATAAATTTATGTTTTACGTTGGGGGCGTAAGATATGTTAAAATTAGTGGGAGCTAATCAATACGATAGCCCATTGTTTGATTAGTGATACAATGTGATCATAGTTTATTCTTTCTAATTTGCTTTTCTTTATTTATTGATCAGATAATATGTCGAATTTGTCACTGAAATGTTTGATAGAAACAAACAAGTTGACTGGGTCAAACTTCACGGATTGACTCCGTTGCTTGCGTCTGGTCTTAAGGCTAGAGAAGATTGAGTATGTCTTGGACAACCCAATCACCGTCATTCCTGACAAGCAGTCTGCTGAGTATGCATCATTTGATGAAGCTGCTCACAAGAAGCATGTCGAGGATGCAACATCGGCACAATGTGTGATGTTGTCCTCTATGACTACGGAGTTACAGAGGCAACACGAACACATGTTCCCTTATGATATGCTGAAACACTTGAAGAGTCTGTATGCTTCAGAAGCTCAGACTATGGAGTATGAGATACTCTGAGATCTCTTTAAGTGTAAGCTTCATGATGGGGGTCAGGTTTCTGATCATGTACTGAAGATGATCGGGTTGATTGAGAGGTTGGCATCGATTGGAACGATGCTACCAACTATTGTCTCTGCCAATCTGATTCTGCAGTCTTTGTCTGCCTCATTTGAAAATTTCATTGTGAACTTCAATATGAACGACACGAAGGCAAGCCTGCCTGAGCTTCATAACATGTTGAAGACCTATGAGTCTTCCACCTCTAAAAGCAAATCTGAGCTCATGGTGAGCTCTACTGCCACGTCTTCCAAAAGGAAGTACAAGCAGAAGAAAAAGCAGAAGAAGGCATTTGATGCTGGTTTGAAGCCTAAAGGTGAAGGGGCTCAGAAAAGGCCGAAGTTGCCAAAGGATGAATGCCTATTCTGTCATGAAAAAGGGGCACTGGAAGAGAGACTGCCCGAAATACAAGGCACAAGGTGCATCGGGTATGAGCTCGGGTATGTTTGTCATTGAGATAAACGTCTATTGATAATTCACAATCTTAGGTATTAGATGCAGCTTGTGGCTCACACATTTGCAATAATGTGCAGGGCCTAAGTGAAACCAAGAAAGTGATGCCCGGGGAAGTCGATCTACGCGTGGGAAATGGAGCAAGAGTTGCTGCTGAACGCGTGGGGACTTATAGATTAGATCTTCCTTCGGGAAATAGACTTATTTTAAGTAATTGTTACTTCGTTCCTTCTATATATTTCTAAGAATATTATTTCCATTCCGATGTTGTGAAGGAATATTAAATTGAATTATCATTCCGTTTGCCCGATGATCGTTTCTTGGATTATTATTAATTTATCATACAACGATTAATCTTAAACATGCTCCTATGAATTTAACAGCTGCACATAGGTGTTAGGAATTACTTACTTGAAAAGCGGATGTAGAGGTCGTTGATGATCGTGTCGAAAGACTCCAGTTCTGACCTTCTGAACTGTATCCCGCTCAGCTTTCACTGTTAGATGGACAACGAACTATGAAAGTCCCAAGCTAGAAACCTCCTACACGTTCCTGCGCCTCCCACAGCTCTCAAAACCCTAATATTTATCAGTGTGTGTTTCCTGAGAGCTGACAGCTGTATTTAAAGAAGAAAATACAGAGAGGGGGCGCCAGATAGGGGTGTTGGGCGATTTCTAGCCCTTCTTGGGCTAGGAGACTTTGGGCCAGTCCAGGGACCAGATACAAGGAATAAAGATGGGCCTCAAATAAATTAATTTATCTATGGTCAGCCCAGACCATAATTAATTTATAAATATCAGTTCATTCCACTAGAGAACCAATATTGACTTACCCCTTTATTGCCGGTGTTGAGTCGGGGCTTGTATTTAGACTTATTAAATCCTCGTATTTAAAATATCCGACATCCATTAATTAATTAGAGCTCTGATAGCTTAAATTAATTAATCTCTTTGTAATCCTTAAGCAGTACCACTCAAACCTTATTATTGCGCCTGAACTTAATCAACCTGCAGGGTTTAACGCAATAAACATTATTGAGCTCCTTAAGGGGATGTCATTATCCTCTATCGGATACGAGTACTAATACAGATAATCAAATATCATATGTTAACCGCTATCACCCAAGATATAGAGTACTCAAGTTACTATATAACTCTCACTCATAGTAAATCAAAGTGATAAACGAATCAACATATATATCTGAAATCTTATTAGTATTAAGATCTTATAAGTTACCGAGATCTTGATTCTTCACTTAAGTCAGATAGAAGAATACATCTCACTGTGGTCCTATCAGTACGTTATGACGTACCAGTATAGATAAGTAGTCAAGACAAACTACTTCCATCTATACTGCAGCCTAAACCAATAACTTGTCCTAGAGTTATTTCGGCTGTGATTATTTTATATCTCTTAAGGTTATTCCAATTATACGGTCTTCTGTGATCTACAACACACCATATAATCTACTTATATAGAGATAAAGAACATACATATGCAATCATGAACACAATCAGATAGGAGATAAAACAGTGAACACAGGAATCATTGTATACAAGCATAAAAGTTCTTGCTTTCAGTATACAAATCCAACAATCTCCCACTTATACTAAAGCAAAACTTTTAGTATACAATGCGTCTAAATACTAGCTATTACAACAAACACTTCACTTCTTCTCCCACTTATACTGAAAGTTTTTCTCTAAGTGGGTGGCATCAACCGCAATCCCATCCCTCGAGCATGCTTCTCGTAGGCCTTTTGCGGCAAGCTCTTCGTGAAAGGGTCAGCTAAGTTCTCCAATGTATCAATCTTCTCAACTAGCACATCTCCTCTGCTTACGATTTCTCGTATGATGTGGTACTTTCTCTCTATGTGTTTGGTCGCCTTGTGGCTCCTGGGTTCCTTAGAATTTGCCACTGCACCCGAGTTATCACAATAAATTATGATACTCTTAGGCAAATTAGGCACCACTCCTAGATCCAAGAGGTAGTTCCGGAACCATACAGCCTCCTTAGCAGCTTCAGAAGCAGCTACATATTCGGCTTCCATGGTGGAGTCTGCAATACATTTCTGCTTTGCACTCCGCCATGATACGGCTCCACCTCCCAAGGTAAACACATAGCCAGAGGTAGATCTCTTCTCATCCCGGTCAGCCTGGAAATTCGAATCGGTATAACCCAAAGGAGTTAGACTGTCTGATTGGTAAACTAGCCTATAATCTCGAGTCCTTTTCAGGTACTTGAGAATATGCTTTACCGCAGTCCAGTGTCCTGGTCCAGGGTTCGACTGATATCTTGCAACCATGCCAACGACATAGCAAATATCAGGTCTCGTGCAAAGCATTGCATACATGAGGCTACCTACGGCGGAACCATATGGTACCTTCCTCATTTCCTCAACCTCACTAGGCGTCTTAGGACACATGTCCTTAGACAGAGGAATGCCATGTCTGAAAGGTAGCAAGCCTTTCTTGGCAGTTTGCATGCTAAAACGAGCAATCACAGTATCAATGTAGGACGCTTGAGATAAGCTCAACATCCTTTTCTGGCGATCACGAACAACCTTGATCCCCAGGATGTACGCTGCATCTCCTAAGTCCTTCATTTGAAACTGTTCGGATAACCACTTCTTTATGTCCGATAATAGCTCAACATTGTTGCCAATGAGGAGGATATCATCTACATAAAGTGCAAGGAAAACCACGTCGCCATTGGCATCTAAACGGTACACGTAACTTTCGTTTTCACAATGAGTAAATTCATAGGATTTAATGACCTCGTCAAAACGCTTGTTCTATGACCTCGAAGCTTGCTTAAGTCCATAAATGGACTTATTCAGCTTCCAAACAAGATGCTCTTCGCCCTTTTTCACAAACCCTTCGGGTTGCTGCATATAGATGTCCCTTCCTTCTTCAAGGAAACTGTTTAGAAAAGTGATTTTGACATCCATTTGCCAAACCTCAAGGTTCACGTGGGCTGCTATGGCAAGGAGTATTCGAATGGATTTAAGCATGGCAACCGGCGAAAAGGTTTCATCATAATCTATACCCTGTTCCTGGGTATATCATTTCGCCACCAGTCTAGTTTTAAAATGTAACACCCCGTTATTTCTTAGCTAAATTTAGAATTATTTTGAACTTAGAATCAGATTGATTCACGCCGAATAAATAAAAACGATTTATTTTTAATTCCAACAAAAATGATTTACAAAAACATTTGTAAATTTAGTTATTGAATTTATATGCATTGCATATTTATTTAATTTAGGGGGGTGTATTCGTTGTGGATTTTAATAGATTTCTATGGATTTTAAAAGTCTGGGTGTATTCGTTCCAGACTTTTAAAAGTCTGCAGAAATCTGGGTGTATTCGTTTAAGACTTTTAAAAGTCCATATAAATCTGGGTGTATTCGTTTCAGACTTTTTAAAATCCATACAAATCTAGGTGTATTCGTTATTCCATTGACTTAAAATCTGGAATGACTTTCATGGATTTCATCCAAAAAATACACACGACGAAATCCGGCCAAGAACCACGAGAATTGAAATCCATGAAATTTTAAGCGAGCGCTGAGTTCCAGCGCCCGCGGCCAAGAAGCCAGCGAGCGCTCGAACTCAGCCACCGTTGAGAGATTCCAGCATATGCTGGATTCCAGCATATGCTGGATACGAGCGAGTCTGAATTCTCTGCCTCTCTCTCTCTACGCGCTCCGTGTCTCTCGCCACGCCGTTGCCGCCGCCGCAGGCCCACAGTCCCCCAGCGCAGTGTGAGCGCTGCACCATCTCTCCTCTCCCCGACTCCTCCGGGACCGCCCCGGTGCACCCCTCACCTCTCAGCTGCTGTGCCGTCCAGTCGCCCCCGGCGCGCCGCTCTTTCAGCCTTCTAGGTTCGAATTTTTCTGTATTCGTCGTCGAATTTTTATTTTTTCTGATTTTGACTTATCTATTGCCTCATTGCCCTGTGCTGAGATTGAAATCTATTATCAATTTTGAGTTTCCCGTGCTGACATTCTGCAATTCATTTAAATGAATGGTTTTTGCCTTTTTGGTGCCCAATGCATTGCTCAACACTTCACTAAAACCGATTTTTGTTGCTGGTAGTTCATTGTTTTATTTTATTATATATTTTCCTTTATTGTTTGTAGCTCATCTGGTTTTGTGATTCTGATTCATAATGTTTTATCTTCTCATTCGTCCTTCCAAGATTCGAAGCATGTTTGTTGACAAAATACTAATCTCGCTGGGTTTCCAGCGCTCGCTGGATTCCCAGCGGTCGCTGGGTTTCCAGCGGTGCTGGGACTCAGCGGGCGTTGGCATCATGGATTTCAATTCCAGAATTATCCCCTAAATTCTTCGAAAATCAGTGAAAATCGGGGTGAAATCCAACCACGAATTCTTTGAAAGTCGTCTGGAATCTATGTGAATTCCATGGAATTTAAATTCCATGGACTTTTTAAAGTCTGTGGAAATCCACAATGAATACACCCCCCTTAGCATTCAAGTATTTTTACGAGCTATTTATTTAGCGAACCCTGAAGTATTATTACAGTCCCGATATTTTATCCTGAGGGATTTCCACCCACTCTTTCCACCCACTTTACACTCACTCTTTCCACTCACACCCACTCTTTCCACCCACTTTACACTCACTCTTTCCACCCACAAAGCCATATCCTATGCTCACTCTTGTCTGCAAAGCCATATCCTATGCTCAAATCAATTTATTCCTACCTTATTTCACAAAATCTTTCACAATCTCTTTCTCGCAAGTAAGAAATTTAATGCACATCTCTATCTCCAGAAGTTCAACAACATCAGATTCACTAACCATTCGTCCCTACACAGAACACTATAAGGTTTATCTCAACTTTATTTTACTTTTCATTCAAGCACATCTCTTCTTGTTTCACAGAGCACTAACTAAACACACTCAATCAAATGAAACCAACTCATTCATTCATGTGTGTATATATATTCGTGTGCATAGAATGAATAAGAGAATTCATCTAATATGCTATATTTTCAAACAAAGCCATGAATCTAGATAATCAAAAGCAAAGAAAAATCGAATCTTGCTCCCTGTTTTGAATACAACAAATTGGGGAAATCTTGGTTTCATGTTGCGCGTGTCCTGTTTTAGTCCGAGTGGGTTGTCGGGCCAGCAGACGGCGGCGATAGTGGCAGCTGATTGGCTGCTGCTATCGACCGGAGTTGAGCAGAGGGATGAGAGAACGACGGCAGTGGCCTGGTAGCTATACTGTCGCCGGAAAACTGAGTGGTATAGACAGGAAAGGGTGGCGTCTGATTTTGGGAACCTAGGGCAGTTGCAGGGGGGCAGCAGCGCCTTGACGTTGCAAAGAGTAGAAGGAGATGAAAGAGAGTGGAGGGTGCCGGTGATGGTGGCTTAGCTTCTGTCGCCGGAAGGAGGAGGGAATCGGTGGTTTCAGGGAAGCTAGGTCAGGCGGCGGTGGCTGTTTCTGACTGCGGCGGCCGTGGGTTCTCCGCGGTTGCTGCTGCTCGGGGAGCCGGCGCTCTTCTCCGGGAGTAGATGGAAAAAGGGGGAGCTGCTCGTCACTTTGAGGGCGGCGATGGTGGCGGCATGAAGCTGCTGCCCGTCGATCCAGAGAGAACAGAGGGAAGTGGGGGAGATAAGAGGAAAGGCGACGGTGGCCGGCTCTTCGCCGCTGCTACCGTCGACTGTGGAGTCGAGAGAAATGGGGGCGAGGGAGATGACTGACCGGCGGTTCTTCGCCGGAGGAGACAAGAGGTGAGGGGCGAGGGTGTGTTCCCGGTGACTGGTGTGTGTGCGAGTCGTGTGAGGAAGAGCCGCGGCGGTGGAATTTCGAGGGAGAAGGGGGCGGATCTGGCAGAACCGAGGGAGAGAGAGTTGAGAATGAAGAGGGGGGGGGGGGCGTCTGTGAAGAAGAAGGGATTTGGGGCTTTTGGGCTTGAGCATATGGGCCGAAAATATTAAAGGTTGGGCTTTGCTTTTCTTTTTGTTGGGCCGAAAATATTAAAGGTTTCGGGCTGGGTTTTATTTAATGGGCAGTTGGGCCAAAATTTATTTAGTGTTGGGCTGTTAATTCCTTTTAACTGAGCCTGTTTTAATTATTAAAAGCTTGGGCTGCAAAACTTTTAAAGAAAATGGTGCATTGATTTAATTACTTTGGCTAGTGGATATTTTTTTTAATTAATTAGACTATCTATTAATTTGATTAATTATTTTCAAGTTGAGGCATAATAATATTATATTATGTGCATATATTAAGTATGAATTACTTATTATATGAGTGGAACATGAAATGATTTGCATTAAATATTTTTGCAAATGAAAGTATTTATGATTTAATTGATTTTGTTTATAAATTCAATTATTTAAGAAAATCGAGTAAGGATATTGTTGGTGTCCTTAGCTCAAGAGTTAGTTTTCAATCTTTATTATTAAAATTTAAAACTCGGCGTGATGAATCATAGAATGTTAAGCATTTTCCCCAAGATATTAAGTTAGCTTCACGAGACCTATTAAGAATAGAATTTCTTGTAGGCCTTGTGACCAGGGGGATTAGCGCTGCTTTTCCAAGACAGGTTTTTATGTGTATGATCTTCAGGCTTTGCCTATCCAGGTGGGCTTACTTTCCAAATGTACAAAGTATGATTGAGTTATTAAGCTCTAAATGTTTCAATGAAATGCAAATTGTTTATTTAATGTAATGAAAACTGTTTATCCAATAAAATGTTTATGTGCACTCTGCTCTGTTTAAGGCTCGCGCAGTTAATCAATTGAGGTTCTCTTATGACCTAATACGTTGTTTGAGAATTGTGTACACTTGTTAGTTGACTCGGTGGGTTGATCTCCATCGGGCTCTAACCAGAGGCGTTATAAGGGTGCTCGGCTGGATGTGTTCCGGAGCATGAGAAATATCAGGCCTGACTGGGTAGCGTCCCGAGGTCAAAGTAAACTTGTCTGGGTTACGCCCTCAGTTCAAGTAAGCAGGAGTAATGGATCCGTCGGTGGCTAAAAGGTCCGGGATCACAGCGAGTAACAGAAAGGGAGTGTGACATGTGCGCACAAATGAAAAATGTTTTAACATGCTTAGAAGTTCTTTCAATTTAAAACCTTCTAAGTCATGTCAAGTATGATTGGATAAACTGTCTTTATTAAAATATGAGATGTTTCAGAAAATGCATGCCCACTAAGTACATTAGTACTTAGCCCAAAAATACTTTCAAATGTTTTCAGGTTGGCTGGCCGGTGCTGACGGGACGGAGCTGAGGCTAGAGTTAAATTCCTATGTTAGACTTCCGCTGTAGCAATTACTCATTTCAGTCTTTTGTTTTCCCAACTTAAGATCTTCATGTTAAATTTTAAATGATATATTTGATCGAGCTTAGACTCTTCACTACTAAATTTATGCCAATGAATGTCGGTTGTCAGAAGAATGAAACAAAACTTGTGATCCAAAGGGGCATAGCCCGACTCTTTATCCTATTATCTGAATTTCACAAGGATTTTTCCTTGTTTATTTCTATGATTTTAGTCGCACCTCGATTATAGTTTATTCCTTCAAGAATTGGGGTGTGACATAAAAGCTGCGACTTCGCCATCCGAATCTCGCTTTCTCTTGTATACCCACCTACTACCTATAGCTAAGAAGCCATCCGGTAGTTCAGTTTTCTCGTATACATCCATAGCAGTCATGGATTCTATTTCAGAAACCATGGCATCGTACCAAGAATCTGCATCTATATCTTTCATCGCTTGTCTAAAGTTATCAGGGTCGATATCCTTTTGTTCATCAACAGGAAGAAGATCCGAAGATTCTCCCAAGAACATAAATCGATCGGGTTGAACTACAACCCTCCCACTACGACGAAGCGGTGGTGGTACAGCTGTGACAATGGTTTGTGCAGTATCCTGCGGTGCATTCACTTGCACACTTGGCTGGAGTGATGGAATCGCCTGTCCATTGCCTTCGATTTCTTGAAGGATAATCTCGGACTTAGACTTGTGTTTATCTATATAATCCTGTTCCAAGAATCGTGCGTTGGTGCTAACAACCACTTTCTGATCCTTAGGATTATAGAAATAACCACCTTTCGTTTCCCTTGGATATCCTACAAACAGCATTACTTCGCATCTAGGCTCCAATTTCTTTGCCTCTTTGTCAAGCACGTATGCAGGACAACCCCATATCCGCACATGATTTAGGCTAGGCTTTCGCCCTGACCATAATTCAGTGGGAGTTTTAGGCACAGACTTGGATGGAACTAGATTCAGCAAGTAAGTCGCTGTTTCCAAGGCATATCCCCAAAACGAAATAGGCAACGTGCATAACTCATCATCGATCGTACCATTTCCAAAAGAGTTCTATTTCTTTTCTCCGCTACACCGTTCTGTTGTGGAGTACCCGGTGCAGTCAATTGGGATGTAATCCCAGAATCTGACAAGTATTGCAAGAATTCGTTTCCGAGGTATTCGCCACCGCGATCAGACCGCAATGACTTGATAGATTTACCCAATCTCTTCTCCACTTCCGCCTTGAATTCTTTGAATTTCTCAAAGCATTCAGACTTGCGTTGAAGTAGGTAAATGTACCCATATCTTGAGTAATCGTCAATGAAAGTGACGAAATACTCATACCATCCACAAGCCTTTGTGGACATCGGTCCACACAAGTCAGAGTGAATCAATTCTAACACATGCGAGGCCCTATTCCCTTTAGCCTTAAAAGGTCTTGCCGTCATCTTTCCTTCTATACAGGATTCGCAGGTTCTAAATGAAACAGCTTGAAAGTCTTTCAAGATTCCATTTGAAACGAGCCTTTGGATCCTATTTAGATTGATGTGGCCTAACCTAAGGTGCCACACATGCGTATATTGTTCATGAGAATAATATTTCCTCTTATTCGGATTAGGACAGATTTGTGATGTAGATGCAACATGGACAGAATTTTTAATTGGACATGTAATAGTATAGAGAGAGTTATTCAAAATTCCAGAACAAATAGTCATGTTATTTTTCATGATAGAGACACCTCTATCAAAAGTAACAGAATATCCATCCAAAAACAATTTTGAAACAGAAATTATGTTCCACCGAAACTCCGGCACATATAAAATATCTCTCAAAACTAAAATGTCATCACCAAAACATAAAGATAAATCTCCAATAGCAACAGCTGCGACCTTCGACGCATTGCCCATGGAGATGGTGATCTCATCACTTTTCAGCTGCCTTGTCGGCTTGAAGCCCTGCAAGGTGTAACAAACATGATCAGTTGCCCCCGTATCCACTACCCATGAATGAGTAGAAAACGAAGCTAAACATGTCTCAGTTACTAGAACTTGTGACGTACCTTGTCCCTTTGCCTTGAGCATCGGACAATCTTTCTTCCAATGCCCAGTCTTGCCGCACTTGAAGCACTTTCTCTTTGCCGTCGGCTTCTTCACGCCGCCGGTAGGGCCGTCCACTTTGGCTTTGCCACTCCCACTAGCTTCGTTGTCATTCTTGCCCTTTGGACCTTTCCACTTTTTTTTCCCGCCTTTCGACGAAGAAGCAGATCCCTTGGCAGCGACAAAAACCTCTTTCCTAGTGCCCATGACTCCCTCCGCCGTAACTAGAGCATTTAACAACTCATTAAGAGTATAGTTGGCCTTGCTCATAACGACATTGAGACGGAAGTTCTCATAGGATTTGGGGAGAGTGTTGAGGATGATATCGATTTTGGCTTCGCCTTCGATACCCCCTCCTAGAAGATCAAGCCTGTCAAACAAATTTATCATATGCATGACATGATCGTGCACTGTAGCGACCCGCTCTTTTATCAGTATTTAATTTCAGTTTTGCATGTTTAATTATCTATCTGCCAGTACAAGAAGCACTTTATGTTTTCAACTATGTTTCAGAATTACGTATCTTGGTGACAAAGTCACTTAGCTAACAAGTATGCTTTATTTATTTTCGCGTGTTTAAGACCGCGATGAGAATCTTTGAATTATTTCTCAGTTATAACCAACTTACCTAAGTTGAGTTATTTATCATGATGGAGTTTAGTGCACATGGTTGATCAAGTCGTGAATTAATTCCGACTTTGAGGATAATTAAATCTACGGATTTAATTTAAGTTTGAGAATAACGAACGAATTAAATCTACGGATTTAATTTAGCATTGTCGACTTTAGGAAACACGAAACCAGTATTTCTAATACTGAGAAAATCAACCCTGAAGGGTTTTAATTAGATTTTTCCTCTTACATCACTTCACCTCTCACACCACCCTATCCTACCACCTACCAACACAATGATTAAGAAAGAGAAGGAAAAAGGGGGAGAGAGAAAAGGGGAAAAAGTGCTGCAGCCATGCCCATTGGCTGGGCAGCCGAAAGGCCACCCTCATTTCCCCACGCAAAGCTGCAGCAGCAGCTCCTCTTCCCCCCATTGGCCGAGTAGCCGAACGGCCGCCTGCTGCACCCCTTTCCCACGCCACGCAATGCCAGCCAGAGCTGCCACCCTTCGGCACTCAAGTGCACGCAGCCGAGCTCCTATTTAAACTCCCCTTAAACCCCTTTGTGCCACCCTTTCACTCCTTTCGGCACTCTAAAATCCAGCAGCAAGTTGCAAGAGCTCCACCACTCTCTCGACGCCTTCCACGGAGAAGAGAAGATCAAGATCCTCGCTGCACTTTCGAGTTTGAACCTCGACGATCGAAGAAGCAAGGAACCATCGTGCTTGTCCGACCAAAGCGCGCAACAACAAGGTAACTCTCGACCTCTATTACTACTCTTTGCAGCATGGAAAACACACGATCATAGAAGCATGCTAGGTCACTTTTCCGGTAGAACCCACGGCTTGAAACTTTGATTAAACGACGAGAACTTTAGGCTTTAAACGTAGATGAACTTGAACAAGCACAGCATGCTCACATAGGAATAGATTTAGGCCGACGTACGAGTGAGAATCAAGGCATGAAAGGACGAATAATTCTGGTTTGGAAACTGGAGTCCTTGACGTTCTTCCCAGACTAGACCAGAACAGAACTGGAAAATGCCAGAGCAGAGCTAAAAAAATGCCAGAGCAGAGCTGGAAATTCCAGAGCAGAACTGGAAAATACCAGAGCAGAGCTAAAAATGTCAGAGCAGAGCTGGAAATGCCAGAGCAGAGCTGGAAAGTCCAGAGCAGAACTGGAAATGCCAGAGCAGAGCTGGAAAGTCCAGAGCAGAACTGGAAATGCCAGAGCAGAGCTGACCAGAGCAGAGTTGAACATCCAGAGCTGACTGCAACCGTCAGAGCTAACTGGTCAGAGCCGACTTTCAGAGGCCAGAGCTGACTTTCCAGAGCTAATCGCCAGAGCTGACTCTCGGAGGCCAGAGCTGACTTCCAGAGCTAATCACCAGAGCTGACTTTCAGAGGCCAGAGCTGACTTTCCAGAGCTAATCGCCAGAGCTGACTTTCGGTGACCAGAGCTGACTTTCCAGAGCTAATCACCAGAGCTGACTTCCAGAGCAGAGAGCGAAGTGACAGAGCTAATCGCCAGAGCTGACTTCCAGAGAAGAGAGCGAAGAAACAGAGCAGAACGCGAAAGAAAGAAAGAGAGAACTTAGGGATTTTTGGATCTTTTTAATTTTTCTTGCTTACACGAAGGTAGATAATTATGATTAAAATTGGCAGTTAATGAGAACGAATCAATATAGTTAATTACTAGACCTCATAAGACGAAACCTAGTTGGGTTAATTGTTTAATAAAAGGGAATATGAGCCATGCATAAATTACATTACACATCCTCATTTATTTGAGAATTTCCCACGGACTAAGACCTTGCGTTATTCTTTTCGAATCAAGGTTGAACGCAAGAATCTAAGGCTTAGTCGTGAGTCACCACTACCAGGTGAGGCTTTCTTACGAAAACTAAAACCATATTATAGAATTGTTACAACTTTATGCTTATAATGTTTTTGAATGATATTGTCAATGCCTAAATGCTTTATGTTTTGTTGTTAATTGCCTATCTGATGCTAATCGAATTCGGATTCTGGATGGGACCGCAAATCCCTTCGGAATTAGTGTACACCCATGTGATCGTGAGTCATCTAGCGGGTTGGCCGATCATAGTGTCCGCAGAGGGAGGCCTACCTCTCGGCACGAGTTACTGATATGGTGATTAATAATGTTAAAATGCCGGCACAAGTTATTTATGAAAGAAATGATGTTACTTTTGTAGTAAATACGAGTCTTTAAAGGAAAACCCTCGTATTTTACTACCTATGAAAGGCTTGACAATAAAATGTTATGTATGTATGTATTACTTTCGGCGTGTGTCCACTAAGTACTCTCGTACTTAGCCCTGCATGTATTTCTAAATGTGCAGGTTGAGCAATGGTTGATGAAGATGAAGTGAGGAGCGGAGCATTTGTCATATGTTGATTGAATAAACTCTTGGATACATGTCTTCATACATGTGATCAAATTATTTTTCCGCTGCGTATTCTTCAATAATAAGCCCTTTTGAATTAAGTCGGATTCATCCGAACTTACTAGTTATTTGAATCTTTGTAGCTAAACATAAGTTATATCATAAATGTCCCCCTCACTGTCAATGTTTAAGTTCGATCCTTCATGATATTTTTACCCCTTTCTATTCCCGCTTCTAACCTCCCTCCCTTAGTCACGGTTTCCCGGCTTAATTATCCTTAATTGGGTCCGGTCGCGACATGCACAGAACTGCCATCGCTCATCTTACATGCTAAGATTTCTCTCATTATGTTAAAGCGGGCAGATCTTTCGGACTCCCCTTAAACCTCAGAGAGATTTAACATGATGCCAGCCGCGTCAGTCATGACCTGATGCTGGAGTTGCAAAGTTTGTGACATAGTCATCATAATATAGCACTTGGCCATATTATTCGACTTGTGCCACCTCTTATGCGCCTCACGTTCCGCATCAGTCGACTCATCAGTTAAGGGCGCGGGACGTGGAGTGGTAAGCACAAAACTGTGCTCATCAGCGTCAAGAATATACATTATGTGGCGTTTCAATTCGGTATAGTTAGGACCGGTGAGAGGATTGTTTGCAAGAATAGAAATGATCGGAGACATAGACATATCTGAAAGTAAACAATTTAAACATGTAAGAACATGAAGCACATAATTCGTAACAATAATATTGTAACCTTTTGATAAAACAATATTAATGAAACCTCCAACTGCCCAAGAAAACTCACGAGTAAGACACGATAGGGTGAACATTTACCATGATTTTCTCAACCAGACTATTTACCTAGTCGTTTAACTTCCATCCATGTCAACTTAAACTTTTGACAAAGGAAATTAATAGTCGGACTTTAACTAGACCATATCATATTCAAGAAGGGACTCCGATGGGGAGTTGTACATTGTACTTGAAATGATATCTAAGCAACGACCACAATTTAACCTTGAGTATTAAATTCTTGAAATTGGCATACTCACTAGGACCATACCGCTTCCAATTTAATCTCTTGGTTATCTTATTTAAAATCCATCCTCTAAAGTACTCATGAGAATCATACGAGTAAGCCACGATAGGGTGGACGTTTACCGCATAACTCCCACTACTTAAATGGATTTAAATATTTTTAATAGAAATCTCAACTTAACAAACTTGTGAAATCAAATATGAAGTAAGCCACGATAGGGTGAACGTTTACTCATATCCTCAATCACTTTGTCTTGAGACCGCATGTGGAGGTCTAAAAATAATTTTAATTGCTTAAAATTATTAAAAACTGCTTAGTCTTTTTAATTTCAAAAGGTTTGTTCATGCTCAAGCACATAATCCTAAACATGCTCTTCTAGAACGCAACATGTAAAACATGCTCACAGAATTCTAAAACATGCTTAAGAAAACGATAAACCTACTATCTTGCTTGTCTAAGCGCAGTTAATAAAGCATATTAACAAGCAGAGACGAACAAAAGCAGGTAAAGAGCATAAGGGATTAACACCACGACATGCAAAGAACATAAATAAAGAATTAAAATTCTTCGTGACCCATTCGTGGAATCCCAACATCTATTCTATTAAAATAAAACAGAAAAGAAAACCCAAAAACTAAAAAAAAAATGGCCCGAAAACTTCAGGCCCATCTTTGGAATTAGGGTTTGGGCCCCCTAGGGTTTGAGATACGCAGCTAGGGTTTGGAAACCCTAGCTGCCGTCGCCTCCCTAGAACAGCCGCCTCTCCACCGCGCAGCAGCCGCCCGGCGCTGCAGCAGCGCCCCGGCACTCACAGCAGCCCGGCGCTGGCAGCAGCCTCCTCGGCGTGCAGCAGCGGCAGTCGGCAGCGCTCGGCGCCTCCAGCAGTAGCAGCAGCAGCCCTCGGCGCCTCCAGCAGCAGCAGCGCACGTCCAGCAGCAGCAGCGCACGGCGACAGCAGCGACAGCGCGTCGCCCGCTGGGCACGCAGCGCGCTACCCTGGGCGCGCACCGCCCCTGCCGGCTGCCTCCTCTCCGTCTCGCCCTGCCACAGCGCGCAGCAGCCCGTGCAGCAGCAGCGTGCACGACGCACGACCAGGCGCACGCAACGTACGGCGCGCAAGCGCTCGTGCGCGCGTTGCCTTCGGCGCCGGCAGCCTTTGCCGCACCGCACCCGGCACGCCACCTCCATCCACCGTTCTTTCGTCGTCGTGCTCATCTCGTTCCTCAGTTTTACAGATTACAAAGGAAAAACAAATACAATTTGAAAAACCTAATCTAACCACAGATTTTCTCGCGGTGAAAAACGATTACAACGTCAAACGACGTATCCCACGAATCAACAGACCACGAAGAACAACATCAGTAAAAACAACGCACATTATTAATCGTACATAAATTAATAATAGAGCCAAGAAATTAATCCTGGGCTCTGATACCAATTGAAGGAATATTAAATTGAATTAACGTTCCGTTTGCCCCGATGATCGTTTCTTGGATTATTATTAATTTATCATACAACGATTAATCTTAAACATGCTCCTATGAATTTAACAGCTGCACATAGGTGTTAGGAATTACTTACTTGAAAAGCGGATGTAGAGGTCGTTGATGATCGTGTCGAAAGACTCCAGTTCTGACCTTCTGAACTGTATCCCGCTCAGCTTTCACCGTTAGATGGACAACGAACTATGAAAGTCCCAAGCTAGAAACCTCCTACACGTTCCTGCGCCTCCCACAGCTCTCAAAACCCTAATATTTATCAGTGTGTGTTTCCTGAGAGCTGACAGCTGTATTTAAAGAAGAAAATACAGAGAGGGGGCGCCCGATAGGGGTGTTGGGCGATTTCTAGCCCTTCTTGGGCTAGGAGACTTTGGGCCAGTCCAGGGACCAGATACAAGGAATAAAGATGGGCCTCAAATAAATTAATTTATCTATGGTCAGCCCAGACCATAATTAATTTATAAATATCAGTTCATTCCACTAGAGAACCAATATTGACTTACCCCTTTATTGCCGGTGTTGAGTCGGGGCTTGTATTTAGACTTATTAAATCCTCGTATTTAAAATATCCGACATCCATTAATTAATTAGAGCTCTGACAGCTTAAATTAATTAATCTCTTTGTAATCCTTAAGCAGTACCACTCAAACCTTATTATTGCGCCTGAACTTAATCAACCTGCAGGGTTTAACGCAATAAACATTATTGAGCTCCTTAAGGGGATGTCATTATCCTCTATCGGATACGAGTACTAATACAGATAATCAAATATCATATGTTAACCGCTATCACCCAAGATATAGAGTACTCAAGTTACTGTATAACTCTCACTCATAGTAAATCAAAGTGAGAAACGAATCAACATATATATCTGAAATCTTATTAGTATTAAGATCTTATAAGTTACCGAGATCTTGATTCTTCACTTAAGTCAGATAGAAGAATACATCTCACTGTGGTCCTATCAGTACGTTATGACGTACCAGTATAGATAAGTAGTCAAGACAAACTACTTCAATCTATACTGCAGCCTAAACCAATAACTTGTCCTAGAGTTATTTCGGCTGTGATTATTTTATATCTCTTAAGGTTATTCCAATTATACGGTCTTCTGTGATCTACAACACACCATATAATCTACTTATATAGAGATAAAGAACATACATATGCAATCATGAACACAATCAGATAGGAGATAAAACAGTGAACACAGGAATCATTGTATACAAGCATAAAAAGTTCTTGCTTTCAGTATACAAATCCAACATGTTGGACATTGAAGGTTTTTCCTTCCATTTTGGAAACAGTCGCTGCTCGTTTTCCCTTAATGGATTGTTTTATGGAAGTGCCTCTCTTTTGAATGGTTTATATTATCTTGAATGTGAAAGGAGTATTCTCAATGTACAAAACAAACGACCTAAGCTGAGTAATACGAATAATACTACCTATCTTTGGCATTGTAGACTTGGTCATATCAATGAGAACAGGATAACAAGATTGAGAAAGTTAGACTCTCAAATCATTTGACCTTGAGTCGTATGGTGCTTGTGAATCCTGTCTCAAAGGTAAGATGACTAAGAAATCTTTTTCTGGGAAGGGGTTACGAGCCAAAGACTTGCTAGAATTGATTCACACAGATGTGTGTGGACCGTTCCCAACAGAAGCAAGAGGTGAATATTCGTACTTCATAACTTTTACTGATGATTTTTCGAGGTATGGATATGTGTATCTCATGAAGCACAAATCTGAGGCCTTTGAGAAATTTAAGGAGTTTAAGTTAGAAGTCGAGAAACAACTTGGAAAAAGTATAAAGGCTCTTCGATCAGATCGAGGAGGAGAATACTTAAGCCATGAGTTTCTTGATTACTTAAAATCACATGGAATTCGGTCAGACTGGACTCCTCCGGGGACACCTCAAATGAATGGGGTATTCGAAATGAGGAATCGAACTTTATTAGATATGGTTCGATCCATGATGAGTTTTGCAAGTCTCCCTTTATTCCTTTGGGGTCATGCCTTACAGACCGCTGTTTATATTCTGAATAGAGTTCATTCTAAATCAGTTGAGAACACACCATATGAGTTATGGTGTGGCAAAAAGGCAAGTCTTAACCATATGCGGACCTGGGGATGTCCTGCTTTTGTTAAGAAAATGATGACTGATAAGTTGGAATCAAAAGTGAGAAATGTTATTTTGTGGGATATCCTAAGGAAACAATTGGATATTATTTCTACATTCCCGGTGATCACAAAGTGATTGTTTCCCAGAATGTGACGTTTCTTGAAGACACATTTATCTCTAAGGAACAAGGTCTCAATACGATAGAACTTGAAGAAATTCAAGAACCGCAAAATAACATAGATGATGAAAACTTGTCTAATGTTGTGGACAAGAATTCAGTGGGAGTATTTGATGATCTATTGGGAAGGGGAATATCTCTTAGAGAGACACCTCAAGACAATGAGATGCATCAAAGACACGATGATACAATAGTTGTGTCACCACCACCTCAAGAAAATCTTGAGGACGTGATTTATGCTTAATTTACTCTATTTTTAAGGGTTTGAATGTGCGTGTTTTAAGATAATCATCTGGAAATTAGTGCGTTTTATGGTGTATTTTATGCTTTGCAGGAGATTTAGGCTTTCGAGATGGAAGAATGCAGTTTTGGAGAATTTTGGATGAATTTGGCGTTTTCTAGGTGTTTTGGTCTCCAGAGCAGAGGAACCGACATCTCCAGAGCAGAGAAATCACCATTCCTCTGGCGTCAGAGAAATCAACTCACCAGAGCAAAAGAAGCGCCAGAGGAATCACCATTCCTCTGGAGTCAGAGAAATCAAAGACCAGAGCAGCGAAGTCAACTCGCCAGAGCAGAGAAACCAATCGACAGAGTAACCGACATCGCCAGCGCAGAGAATTAAGTCGCCAGAGAAATCTCAATTTCTCTGGAGTCAGCGAAATCAAGTGAGAGTCAGAGCAGAGGGGAGAAAAGTCCAGTGCAGCGGAATCGCAGAAGTCCATTACAGCAGAATCGACAAAGCCAGAGAAATCACCGCTCCTCTGGCGATACCAGAGAAATCGGCCATTCCGCTGGCAACCGTTCCGCTGGCGACCCCATTTCTCTGGCGAGGTCAGAGAAATCATCCATCCCTCTGGTGGGACCCGTTCCCCGGGTGACATCCGTTCCTCTGGCGAGAGTTGCGAGTTCAGCAAGAGTGGGAGTATTTTTCGGAGCGCACGTCCAGCTGGAGAGTTGTCTTATTTCACACGATTCTATTACCTTTAGAATTCTACTTTGCATGGCAACTTCCATGTTGATCCGAAGGAAATCTGAAAACTATAAATAGGTCCTCTTTTGACCTATTGAAAAACCAACCGAACCCTAGCATTCATATTTTAGTTTTATAGCTTTAGAATTTTATTGCTTTATAGTTTTCAAGGCTTGGATCAAGATTGAAGATTCAAGCCGCTACTTCAGTTTTTATTCGGTTTTTATACAATTCGTTTTTACAATTGCGTTCAATTTAATTATGTTTATGTTTGATTTTATTATGTCTGGCTAGTTCGTTAATCTGGACCTAGGGTTTGTACATAGCTGATTAATTATGTGTTTTTGATTTATTGATATCAATTTGCCTTCCAACTTGTGATTCATGATTCCTAGTGCTTGTTTTCTTGTGAATTATCTGATCAATGATTTACATGTCTAGCTGTTCAGTTTGAGTCTTGAATGTGATAATTGTTCAGCCGATTCAGGAATGCATGATATAGTGTTAGCCTTGAGTCTTGAATGCGATAGGTGAAGCTATAGGAAGCTATTCTTTATGTGCTATTTGGAGTTAATTGATTCCTTGGAGTCTTGAATGCAAAAAGGGGTTAATTAATCTACGTTCATAGGTGTTCGTTAGAGAAGCTTGTGAATAATATAGTGATCTTTCATCAGGGTTGGATTAAAATTGGTAATTGAATCAATAGGTTTAATGCATGTAGTTGATTAGTAAAAGTACATCCCTAGGGACAGAGTTTTTCATATTTGAATTCGTTTACGTGTTTTTATTTACTACTATTTGAGTTTAGTGTTAATCAAAACCTTCCTACTTTCGTTTGCCTGAATATTACTAAAGTTTAATTAGGATTACTTAGAGTGATTCGTTATAATAGTCCCTGTGGATACAATACTCGGTTACTTGTTATTTGCTACAATTATCTGTGTTAGTTGCAGTTTTTGTTGCTATAAAAATAGTGATCAACTTTTTGGCGCCGTTGCCGGGGACTGTTTAGAATTTACTTTAATATTTCTGATTAGACTTAAGCATTATTTCAGGCGTTATAAGTTTTTTTTTTTTTATTTTCTAGTATTTAAAATTTCTATTTTTGTTTGTTGTCTCAGGCATGTATGAACACGAGATCCAAAGGAAAGGAACATCTAGTACCTTTGAACTTGGAAATCGAAAAGCAATACAAAAGAGACAACCGCGAAAAGAAGAAGCAAGCAATGGCAGAGCAACAGAATAACATGGACCTTGAAACTCTTGTGCGAGCCGTGACACACCTTCAGAGGCAGCTAGACGAAGAGAGAGAGAGCGCAACCGGGCTCCTCCACCAGAACCACCACTGAATCACATGTATCAGCCTCGGGTTGATCAATTTCAAGGAGGCAGCTGGGGACCAACTGAACAGTTTAGTGGAATGGCTGATGAAAACCCGCATGTTCACATCACTCAGTTTCTAGATATCTGCGACACTATTAAGCAGAATGGAGTGCCACCAGATGCCATCAGAATGAAGATGTTTGGATTCTCTCTCAGAGACAGAGCAAATGAGTGGTTCAAGAGTTTGGACAGAGGTGCTATTACTGGATGGGAGGAATTGTGTAGAGCTTTCCTGGCAAAATATTTTCCTGCTTCTAAAGCTCAGAAAATCATTGCAGAGATTTCTCACTTTTCCCAGCTAGGAGATGAGACCATTCATGATGCCTGGGAAAGATTTTGTGAGCTGCTCAGGAAATGCCCACAACATGGTTTCACAGAGGATCAGCAAATCATTCACTTTTATAATGGTTTGACTGGTCTGACAAAAAGTATGGTGGATGCTACTGCAGGTGGATGTCTTCTCCATAGAAATACAAATGAGGCTTATCGTGTGATAGAAGAGATGGCCTCCAACAGTTATCAATGGCCGAATGACAGAAATTCCACGAGAAGAATTGCAGTTGTGAATGAGGAGAGAGATGATTTTAAGGAGAAATATGAAGCTCTTCAAAAGCAGTATGAGTTGGAGAGAAAGGCACTGCTAGCTAAAATTCCTCAGCAGCCGAGTTTACCTGATGTGTCGCAGTTTGAAGATGCTAATTATGTCCAGCGGCAGTACCAATTCAATAGACCAAACTATCAAGGACATCAGGGCGGAAATCCACCGTATCATCCAAATAATAGGAATCATCCAAATTTTTTCTATTCAAATCCCAACAATGCTTTGCAGCCTCCACCTGGATTTTCTGTGTCTAGCGGATGAGTTGTAAATGAACCAAAGAAGGGATCAATGGAGGATATGATGCAGCAGGTGTTAACAGAAGTGTCTAGCATGAAGACAACTGTTAATACAAGGATGACTAATTTGGAGTCTCAAGTGGGAAATATTGGGAATAATTTTTCATCACTATCCAAGCAAGTGCAGATTTTGGAGAATCAAGTTGGTCAAATGGCTAACCAAGCAGCTGCACAGCACAAGCCGGGCCACTTTCCTAGCAACACTGAAATTAATCCCAAAAATCAGTGTAATGCGATCCATCTTCGAAGCGGGACTGAGTACCAGAATTTTCCAGAGCTGCAAAATGACAAGGGAAAAGGCAAAGTAGTGGAGGACGACGATGATGACTTGGAGGAGCTTGCAGTGAAACAGACGCCTCCCCCTAAGAAGGATTCGAGCTCTTCTGCTGTTAAGGAGCCTGTTCCTACCCCTTCATTTCCCAGGCCAGAGTACAAGCCTGTAGCACCCTTCCCGAATAGCCTAGCAAAGCCGAAGATGGACCAGAAATTAGCCAAGTTCATGTAGATGTTTTCAAAGCTTCACATCAACATTCCTTTACTTGATGCTTTGAGAGATATGCCAGGCTATGCCAAGTTCCTCAAGGATGCAGTCTCCAACAAGAGGAAGTTGGGGAAATATGAGACAATTAATCTCTCCGAGGAATGCAGTGCAGTGCTACAAAGGAAGCTACCATTGAAGCAAAAGGATCCCGGTAGCTTTACCATCGCTTGTGTGATTGGAGGGCAGAACTTATCCCGCGTTCTTTGTGACTTAGGGGCAAGCATCAATCTGATGCCTCTCTCTATTTTCAACCGGTTGGAGATTGGAGATATCAAGCCTACCTCTATTGCATTGCAGATGTCAGACCGTTCCATCACATATCCCAAGGGAATTGTGGAGGATGTCCTAGTGCAGGTAGAGCAATTTATTTTTTCTGCAGATTTCGTAGTGTTGGACATGCCGGAGGATAAAAATACGCCATTAATCTTGGGGTGGCCGTTTCTAGCTACGGGCCGTGCATTGATAGACGTGCAAGAGGGAGATCTTACTTTCCGTGTCAATGATGAGAAGATGACGTTGTCTATCTATGATGCGATGAAGAAGCCAGCTGAGCCACAAGTTGAGGATTGCCATTTAATTGATACTGTGGTAGATTTTTCGACAGCCATGGAGGATCCTTTGGAGGAGTGCATCACACAGTCATTATACCCTTATTCCAATCTAGACGAGGCGTGTGATGAGATCCTAGATTATATTGCAGAGCTGGAGGTCGTAGAGAGACATCCCATCGATCCTGTGCCTTACATGGATATTCACAAACCTGTTGATGGGGGAAGGAAATCGGTGGAAAAAGAAAAAGAAAAAGAATTCTCGTCGCCAGCGGAATCATTGCCAGCGGAATCAGCCAGGCCAGCGGAATCATCGCCAGCGGAATCAGCCAGGCCAGCGGAATCATCGCCAGCGGAATCCGCCAGGCCAGCAGAATCGTCGCCAGCGGAATCATCGCCAGCGGAATCAACCAGGCCAACAGAGTCATCCAGAGCTGCAGCCGTACCTAAAATTGAGCTGAAACCACTTCCTGAGCACTTGAAGTACCAATGTTTGGGTGACAATGAAACTTTTCCTGTTATTGTATCTGCCTATTTATCTCCGTTGGAGTTGGAGAAGTTGATGCGAGTTTTAAGGAAATACAAGTCTGCTATAGGATGGTCTATTTCCGACATCAAAGGAATTAGTCCTTCTATTTGCATGCATCGTATTTTATTGGAGCAGGAATACAAGCCTAAGGTGCAGCCGCAGAGAAGGTTGAATCCGGCGATGCAAGAAGTTGTGAGAAAGGAGGTGCTCAAGTGGTTGGATGCAGGAATCATTTATGCCATCTCTGATAGTGAGTGGGTAAGCCCGACGCAAGTTGTTTCTAAGAAGGGAGGCATGACTGTGGTTAAAGATGAGAGAGATGAGCTCATAGCTACGAGACTGGTCACAGGATGGCGCGTGTGCATTGATTACCGAGCATTGAATGCAGCCACACGTAAGGATCACTTTCCTTTGCCATTTATTGATCAGATGCTTGACCGTCTGGCAGGTGATGTGTGTATTTAGCTACCTAGTTTAGTGAGCGTTTCGCCGTGGTTTCATGTGATATTACAGGGTTTGCTATGTTTTGGCGCATGAATGAGAAGAATTGGAGGTGGAGCTGCTAATTGGAAGAAATTGGAGAAAGACGAGCTTGCGATGGGATTCGACGTGAAATTATGGAGAGAATTAGAGATTGGGCTTTGGGAATTATTATCTTGTAATTTATTTAAGCCTAATACTCTTTTAATTGAGCTTTTTGGGCTTTTGTTTTGCAAAGGCCGAAACCCACGTTAATATGGGTGTTCGGCCACTTAGGTTTAAAATTGCTAGTTTTTGATTCATGTTGGACTCTAATTAGTTGGAGAGAGCCGCAACTTTAGATTAGGTTTTATTAGAGGTTACTTTTGTTTTAGTTTTTACACACATTCACTTTTATACTGCAGTAGCCGCAACTTTTGAATTTTTAAGCATAGTTGATTTTTAATATTCCATGCAACCCTTTTCTCTTCATGCAAATTCTCGATTCCTACGTCTTTAGCATTTAAATTCCATAGTTTTCATTAGTTTAATTCTTGCTTTTATTTTATTGAATTGCGGCTGGATTGGTTCGAAGGAGGCAGACGATTTCTTCTTCAATTGGTTCAAGTTTAATTTAATTTCCTGCAATTTATTTATTAGTCTTGTTCGTTTATTTTAATTATGTTTATTTTCATTTATTTGATTGTTTTTATTTTAAGCATGAGTAGCTAAATCTTTTAATTCGGCGAGAATAATGAAACTCTAATTTAATGATATGTGAGACCTAATTGGTTTAAAATTGATTCCTATTGATTCCGATTAATTCCTAGGTTCCAAGATAATTCTGATTTTATTTAAGCCTGATCAACTTAAGTTTAATTGGATTACAGTCAATTAGTTCGTGTCAATCCGTAATTGTTGGAATAGGACTGATTTGTGATACAACTACCATGTTCGTAGTATGAATTAATTGGTATATTAATTATTACTAGCGTCTCTAGGATAATTGATATAAATTGGGTTCCTTCATCGTAATGCTGTTAGAATATTAAATCTAGGTCTGGCGTCTCCAGCTAGGTTATATTTTAATAAGGGAAATAGATAGGTCTGGCGTCTCCAGCTATTTATCGACACCGTAAGTAGGAATTGGGGTACGTCCGTTGCGTTTTACGGTATCCTATAACTGGTTGGTTGATAGGGATTGATTAATTATTGCGTCGAGGATCAGAGTTGAATTAGAGTGGATTTATTTGAGCCGAATTACCCTTTTTATTGATTTATTTCAAAAGTTATTTTATTTGATTTAATTTGCTTTCTTAGGTTAATTAATATTTTGTCCAAATTAAGGCGTGGTGGCATCACCGATTTTATAGATTTAGGGATTTGAATGAGTTTTAACTGCTCTCTGTGGGATCGACCCTGCTTACCATTATACTAATTTATTTTGGTAATTCCGCATGAATTATTTGGTGGTTGGCGACGTCCACCAAATTGGCACCGTTGTCGGGGAGCGGTAATTCTTTTCCCTTTGTCTATTTTTTTTCTTTGTTTATGAGCAGATCGTCCAAGCCAAACCTCCTATTCGATAGTGAAATTGAGAAGACCGCGAAGAAGCTAAGGAAGGAGGCGAAGGCGAGGAAGCTACTGGATCTGCTGGATTCGCAGGCTGACCTTCCCATTCGACCAGAACAGTTCGTCGAGAAGAAACCCAGTTCTGTAGCTGCGGAAGGGGTTCTGTTTGCCCAAACAGACCACGACTCAGAGACAGAATCAGACTGTGAAGAAGTAACCGACTCAATTTCGGTTGCAAGTACTGAGAGTGACATGGCTGACGATCCGAGACTGTGTGATCTCTCCAGCCACGAAGCTGATGACCCCCCCAACTCCGATCCGGATGCCGGCGGCTGCTACTGCTATAGAAATTAAGCTGGGATTGCTTAATGTTCTTCCTAAGTACTACGGGAAGAAAGGAGAAGATCCATATAATTTCCTGAGCGAATTCATCAAGATCTGCAAGGTACAGAAGCGCCCCACTGATGTAACGGAGGAACACTTTAGATTAGCTGTTTTTCCCTTCACCATGACAGCAGAGGCGAACTCTTGGTTCGCAAGTCTCCCACCGTATTCTATCACTACATGGGCGGAGATGAAAAGGCTATTCCTGGAGCACTTTTTCCTTCCTACCAAGACGAACGCGCTAAAGAAGGAGATCAGTGGTGCAAAGCAGGAGTATGATGAATCATTAAGCGCCTACTAGACCAGATTTAGGAGATTGGTGGATAGTTGCCCAAACCACAAGTTTTCTGAGGGTGACTTGTTGCAGTATTTCTACCAAGGGATGACCGTTGACACTAAGAATTTGGTGAACTCAGCAAGTGGAGGGGGATTGTCCCAAAACACGGTGAGTGAAGCCAAAAGATTAATTCAACACTTGGTGGAAGCTACGAGGGAATATGAGGAGCCGCGCATCCAACTGCTCAAGAAAGCTGCTCAAGCTAGTTCATCAGATTTTGAGGAGAAGTTCGAAGCAAGGATGGGGAAATTGGAGATAATGTTGAGTACTGTGGTGGAGAAGGTTGCAACCGCTGGACAACCGACAGAAAAGCCATGTGGAGCATGCGGTAATTCAGGCCACATGAGTTTGCAATGCACAGGGGATGAGGAAGAGTATCAAGCCCATGCAAATTCTTCCCACAATTTTTACAGCTGTGACGCGCCACTGCCCCATTTGCCCAAACGGGACCAGTACGCGAACAATCACAATGCTCCATGGAGAAACCATCCTAATTTCCGATGGAGAGATCCCGAGCCGAAGCAACCACCAACGATGCAACCGCCGCAGCAGCAAAACTACCGTCCTCCACATCAAAGGACGGGGTATCAAGCTCCACAAACTCAGCAACATCCTCCCGAGAAGCAAGGCAAGTCACTTGAGGAGATGATTGCGGATTTGATTGGCAACCAGCAATTTCTGCAAAATAATGTGCAACAGCTTCAACAATCTCAAGCCGAGCAGAAGGTGCAAATCGAAGGACTATCCCGTCAGATGTCTCAGCTCGCCACATCCATGAATCAGCTTAAGGGAAATAATGGAGCTTTGCCATCTCAAGTTCATGTGAATCCCAAGGAGAATGTCAACAAGATCACCTTGAGGAGCGGTACAGAGTTGGACGGACCGACACCCCAGAACTCTCAAGATGGACCGCAGGTAGATTCTGGAGTCGAATTTCGTGTGGAGGAATTCGAGCGTTCTGTTGGCACAAAGGATTCAGTCATTCAGCAGGTAGAACAGCCCGGTTTGGCCAAACAGAACAAGGGGCCGACAGCTGAGCAGAAGGGGAAATGAGCATAACTTGAATCCAACGAAGAGGAGCAGACCAAGGTCTCTAAACCTTTGAGCTCACATAATCCCAAGGTTGCAGCATCAGTCCCCTTTCCAGGAAGATTGGCGAGGAAGAAGCCGGAAGAGGAACTCATTGATTTTGTGAAGATCTTTGGCAAACTTGAAGTGAATCTTCCATTCTTGCAAGTGTTGAAAATCCCTCCTTTTGGGAAATTTGTGAAGGACTTCATAGCTGGAAAGTCCAAGGCAACTGGTAAGATTGTGATGGGCGAGAGCTGCACTCAAGAAGGAGCTACCCGCCAAGTGCAAAGATCCTGGTATGTTTTCTCTTCCCATTTACATTGGTGATACTAGGATCGAGCATGCTATGTGTGATTTAGGAGCGTCTATCAATGTTATGCCTCTCACTGTTTACAATAGATTGTCGGGTGTAGAATTGGTAGATACTAGAGTAGTCATTCAGTTAGCCGATAGGTCTTGTGTTTATCCCGAGGGTTTGCTTGAGAATGTTCTTGTGAGTGTGAATAATTTTGTTTATCCTGCCGATTTCTATGTGGTGAGAATGAGTGGAGTGCAATCTAAGGGTTCAACCGGAGTCCTTTTAGGTCGTCCGTTCTTAAGAACTGCAAAGTCGATCATAGATGTTAGTAATGGCACGATTTGTCTGGATTATCATGGGGAGAAATACACTTTTAGTATGGATGATGCCATGAAAACTCCTAATGATGCTGAAAATGCTTATTCTATTGATATGATTGACCCTCTTGTCCAAGAATTTCTTGAGACCAAATTCATGCAGGATAAGTTGGAGCTCACTATGATCAAGAGTTGGACAGATTTTGATGCTCAAGGGATGAACGATGCAGAGGTCAAGGAGGCCATCATGTCTCTTTATGCACAACCGGAGGTGATCAGTTCGGGAAGCCAGTTCTGTTTGCCCAAACAGACACCGTACGACAGACCGCTGAGATCCGATGAAAAGCCGCCTGAACTGGAGCTCAAACCTCTTCCTCTGAATCTGAAGTATGTCTACTTGGGGGATGCTGATACTCTTCCAGTCATCATTAGCAGCGATCTGACCGCAAGCCAGGAGCAGCAGTTGATCACCGTGCTTAAGAGGCACAAGAAGGCTATTGGGTGGACATTGGCGGACATCACTGGTATAAGCCCTGACGTATGTCAACATTACATCTTGATGGAGCCGGATGCTAAGCCTGTTAGAGATCCGCAGAGGAAGTTGAATCCGAATATGAGGGAGATCGTGCTTAAGGAGATTCTAAAGCTTCTCGCTTTGGGAATCATTTATCCTATCTCGGATAGCAAGTGGGTGAGCCCGATTCACATGGTTCCAAAGAAGTCGGGGTTGCAAGTGGTTGAGAACGAGAAGAATGAGTTGGTGCCGATGCGTCTTGTTACTGGATGGAGGATGTGCATCGATTACCGGAAGTTAAATGCAGCCACTCGCAAGGACCACTTTCCTCTACCATTAATTGATCAGATGTTGGAGCGCCTGGCTGGACAATCATTCTTTTGCTTCTTGGATGGGTATAGTGGCTATTTTCAAATTCATGTCAACCAAGAAGATCAAGAGAAGACTACCTTCACCTGCCCGTTTGGAACATATGCTTGCAAGAGGATGCCGTTTGGATTGTGCAATGCACCCGGCGCTTTCCAAAGATGTATGATGAGTATTTTTTTTGATTTGATCGAGAAGAGCATCGAGATCTTTATGGACGACTTTACAGTTTATGGAGCATCGTTTGAGGGCTGCCTTGACAACTTGGAGAAGGTTTTGACACGTTGTGTAGAGAAGAATCTGATCTTGAATTTTGAAAAGTGTCATTTTATGGTCAAGGAGGGCATCGTTTTAGGCCATGTTGTTTCAGAAAGGGGGATTCAAGTGGACAAGGCAAAGGTGGATTTGATAGCAAAGCTGTCATACCCTACAAATGTGAAGGAGATTCGAGGTTTTCTTGGTCACGCTGGATTCTACAGACGATTCATCAAGGATTTTGCAAAGATCGCGCAACCATTGACACATCTGCTGCAGAATGATGTTCCGTTTGCCCTAACAGACGACTGCAAGCAGGCGTTTGACTTGTTGAAAACCAAGTTGACCACGGCTCCGATTATGCAACCACCTGACTAGAACCTTCCTTTTGAGCTCATGTGCGACGCTAGTGACCATGCTGTGGGTGCAGTGCTTGGACAAAAGATGGGGAAGGAGAGCCACGTAATTTATTATGCTTCAAAGACGTTGAATCCCGCCCAATGCAACTATGCAACAACAGAAAAGGAGATGTTGGCGATTATTTTTGCCTTTGAAAAATTCCATTCATATCTTTTGGGGGCGAAAATAATTGTCTACACGGACCATGCCGCATTGAAGTTTCTACTATCAAAGAAGGAATCAAAGTCACGCTTGATTAGATGGATTCTTTTGTTGCAGGAGTTTGATTGGGAGATTCGGGACAAGAAGGGAGCGGAGAATCATGTGGCTGATCATTTAAGTCGTTTAGTCCAGAATGATGAAGATAAGATCCCCATCAACGGAGCTTTCCCAGAAGAGCATCTTTATGCTATCCAGACCTGTTCGGCTGTCTGTTTGCCCAAACAGAGCCCTCTGTCCGAGCCAGCAGCACATTCAGTCGTTGTCACGGGTAATCCCGAACCTTGGTTTGCCGATATCGTCAGTTACTTGACAGCTGGACAATTTCCACCTCTGTTCACAAAAGCACAGCGGATGAAACTAAGGAGTTAGTGTAAGTATTATTTCTGGGATGAGCCTTACTTGTGGAAAGTTGGAGCCGATCAAGTTATACGCCGATGCATTCCCGAGGCGGAACAACAGAAAATTCTCTTGCACTGCCATTCTCTCGCTTGTGGAGGACACTTTGGCCCCAAGAGGACAGCTCGGAAGGTGCTCGATTCGGGATTCTTCTGGCCCACGTTGAATAGAAGTGCTTACTTATTTTGCAAAAGTTGTGGGAGATGTCAACTGACCGGAAGTATTTCCAAACGAGATGAGATGCCTCAAGTTCCGTTGATTTTTTGTGAGGTATTCGATGTGTGGGGGATGGATTTATGGGGCCATTTCCGAGTTCATTCGGGAATCTCTACATATTGCTCGCCGTCGACTATGTCTCGAAATGGGTAGAAGCGAAAGCCACCAGAACGAATGACTCCAAGGTGGTCGCTGCGTTCTTGAAGTCTCATATTTTCACAAGGTATGGAGTGCCACGAGCAGTGATAAGCGATCAAGGGACTCATTTTTGCAACCGCACGATTGAAGTTTTGATGCGGAAGTATGGAGTTCAACATAGATTGGCTACTCCCTATCTGTAATGCCCCGCTCTTTTAAATACATATTAGATTAAATATGTGCATTAGTTATAAAATTCTTTTAATTATTTATTGTGATTATTTTGTTCAGATAATATTATTTCAGCAAAAGTCTGTATAAGAAATACAGAGCTGCGATTTAATATTCAGTCATGAATCAAACCAATAATTAAATTTTTTGGTTTAGCTACACATTTGAAACTTTGCATTACCAGTTGATTGAATCACTAGCATTAGAAATTTTACATTTATAACCGATTTCATAAATCGTGTTATTTAAATCAAATTGCTGGAATTATAATTTGAGATCATATGCATAATAATTTTATTATTTCGCGTTATATGTGTTAAGGTATTAAGTCGCGAATTAATTCCGACTTTCACGTATTAAATCTCAAGATTGAGGATTTAATTTATATAAATACGACGAGTATTTAATCATCGAGAATTGGAGAATTATTACAGAAACAAGTACGAACTATGAGAAATTAGATCACGATAAATAGTCGAATCACTACACTATTACACCAACCCCTCCAACATATATCATTTTTTTTTTTTGAATTGAGAAAAAAGAGAGAAACTTTTAAATATAGCTTAAATAAGATCTTACAAAAAACATAACATGAACATATGCAAATAAAATAAGAAATGCTTTGCAGATTTGTACAAATCACGAGACAACAAAAGTTGAATTCTTATCTAAGTCTAACTGTCTAAGATAGATAATTGCGAAATGAACTTCGACTCCACGACTTAGTTTAGTATCATTATCACAACTATTCATCTTCAAAAACTGCATTTTTCCGCAGTTAATTCCATCCAAATAGTCAAGATTTCAGCAAGAGAAAATCATGCCAATAACCACAATTTTCAAAGCTGCAATATCTTCCATGCAATCCATCACACCCAAAAAGCCCCAATTTCAGGAGAAGATGATCACGCCGAGAGCAAAGTTTTCAAAGATGGCAGGAGAAGATGATCACGCCGAGACCAAAGTGTTCAAAAATGACAGCAATATTTCTTCAACATTTGCTGCCACCAACCACCTCAACCTCTCTATAAATTGAGGTGAGTTCTGCAGAAGGAAGAAGTGCAGAAGTGCGAGAGGTGTGAGGTAAAACAAGAGAAAATTTTAAATTTCTTACTTGCAAGAGCTCAAGTGAGCTCCCTTCGCCGGGCCGTTTATTCGCCGACCGGCCACTAGGCTCTGAACCGAGAACGTGTACTCGTTCCTCCATCTTCAGGCTACCAAACCCAACAATCGAAAGGCCGAAACCTTCTCTATATTTTCCCGACCAAAGGCCACAATATCTTTCGGAGGCCAACGTCGAATTCCCGACTTAGCCACCGGCCAACTTACGGCCTTCGTTTCTCACTATCCTTACGACGAAAAAGGATCGAGAAACCACCGTTGTGTAGCCTGATCTACCTCGCACGAGGAAGACTAAGTCGTAGACCTTCGCGGCTAAACACCATAGCGGAACGACGACCAGAAAAACCCCCGGCGAACAACTTCCATTAGTGCTCACTTGGACAAGGGTAAGTTGACGCCCTTATTTCGATGCATTCCCGTTTCTATTATATTATGGGAAATTTCTGGGGTATAGATGGGAGTGTGGTGAATATTTGTACAAAGTTTCATGTTATTTGAACTTCGTTTACTACCCTTTTAAAATTTGAGAAGTCTACTGCCCGTATCTGTTGAAACTGTCGTGAGGCAGATGATTAAGTTAACTATTTCAGTAACCATATGTTGATATTTAGCTCTCAAATTTTTATGGTATAAATTTATATGCGTTATCTATCTGCATATAAAATTTGAGGTCATTCCGGAAACGTTTGCTATTTTTCAAAGATCTGGACTTTCAGTTGGCAGAAACTGCCGAATCTGGTAGGCGATGGGAAAATCGCTATATCTCTTAAACTACTTGGAGTTTTTCAACATACTTTTTTTTCAATTAAACTAGACTCAAAGAGGTTTCTATTGATATAAAATTCGACTCCATACGAGTTCGGAGTAAAAGCAGTTTATTAGTTGAAGTTGAATCTATACAGTTTTGTTGAGATGGAAATGATTCAAAATAATTCCTATTAAGAATTTTAAAGTTTTATTGTTGATAAAATATCACTTTTAGTTTATAAATGAGCTATTGATGTGTATATATATATATATATATATTGGTGATTGACATTATTAAATGGGGAAAAGGAAAACGTTTTATGTTTATAGAATTATTCTTTATTTATAATAGATAAATAAAAGAATAATATAAAATGGAATTTCCTACATCCTCAAAGGTACATGAAGTATTTTGATAAAGGAAGAACGATTGTATATGAGTTAGATATAGTCGTTTAAGGAAATATGGGTAGTTAGAGAAATGAGTGAATAGTGATTCACTGCATTTGTTGTTATCTTTTCTATTATTCACTCGAACACATGTTTTCGTGTTATTAAAGGTTCAAATAAACAAAAGCGCCTGAGTAACCTATCGCGCTAAGGAAAGAGAATCATTGTCTTAAGTAGCAAAACACTGCAATCAGGTAGGCATTACTTTTACTATACGTATACAGAGATCCCCTGCGTGTCGTAGGCCTCTTATACGAATGAATGCATGAGATGATCTAACTGTTAATTTCAGTTTCATATATATATCAAATGAGTTTAAATGTTACGTTCAAGCAAGTTATTTCATGACAAAAATCTTTGAGTTAAAGTTATTTCAAGTATTGTCTTGCCATAAAATGTTTAAATTTTAGTATGATATCTATCTGCTTTGGCTTTGCCAATGATGCAATCGAATTCGGGTCTTGAGCAGTTGATAGCTATCCTGCCAGGGCTAGTGTACACCAGTGACCGTGAGTCATCTAGCGGGTTGGCCGGTCAAGTGACCGTGAGAGGTGGCCACCTCTCCGGCACACAGTTCCAGATATGATAGATTACAAGAGAACTTAGTCTGCAGACGAACTTTAAGAATCACAAATGAACTTAGTAAGCTTGGGCCTTTTTAGCGAAAAAAAACTCCCTTGCTGTACTGTTTATGATGGCATGACAATTTACAGTTTTGAAGCATGTATTTTTATACCTAGGCATACGTGCCCACTGAGTACTTTTGTACTCAGCCCTGCATATGTTTTCTAAATGTGCAGGTTGAGCTGATGTGATGATGGTGCTGCAATGAGCGGAGTCTCCAGGGTTGTTAATAAATAGTTAACCTGTCTAGAATATGTCTTCATACATATGTCTAGCTACTTTCCGCTGCAAGATGTTGTTGATGTTATAGTATGTTATGTCATACTTTGAGTCTTAAGAGAATGGTTTCATATGATGTATAACTTGATTAATGATATTAATTAAGTTTTATGCTGTCTTTCATAGACTATTTTCAATTGAGTATTCATTAATAAAAATGACGAGTTTTATTAAGATGAGTAAGTTTTACGGCTATAAATGACGCCCCTTTTCTTCCCCTTCTTCTTTAACCCCATCCCTAGTCGTAGATCACTCGGCTTAACTATCCTTAGTTAGGGCGGGCTGTGACAAAGTGGTATCAGAGCTAAGGAAAGCTCTGAATTATAAGTCTTGAGTTTAGTCTAGAATGAGTCACTAGACTAATAGTTATTAACAACCGTGAGCTCAGCGCACCATCACACCAGACTCAACGAGGTATGTAAAATTTCAAAGTTTATTTGACATTAAATTTTGAAGAGCATGATGTTGAGGTTATATGATGAGTTATGATGTTACACTTTGAAGGTGCATAGTTTGAGTTTGAGGATGACAACATGATTAATAATGAGTTATTATGTTGTAAGAGCATATGTTGACGTTACATGATGAATCATGAGAGCGTTTATATCATATGATGTTATATGATTGAGGATGCATAATTATGAGTTATGATGTGATGTATTTGAGATGTTTTGTGATGAGAATTGTTTGAGCAGTTGTGATAAGTCACGATGATTTAGATGAAGGAATCTAATGTCATTGTTAAGAGAGATTTTTTTTACTAAGTAGAAGGATGAAATGAGAACTTAGAGCTAAAGCTTGAGAGAATTAGCAATTGCTTTAAGTACTTGTTGGTTTGAGTTATGAGTTTGAGTTATGAGCTTGAGTATAATAGCATGATTAATGATGAGTTATTAGCATACTGCAATGAGATATTGTACGATATGTTGAGTTGTTTTGTGACGCGAGTTTTGCTCACGCAACCTTAATGGTACTTGAGAAGGTATCATGAGCCATAGTCTTTGGAGATGGCTTTGAGAGAAAATTGTTGAGTTGTCTTACTGAGTCACGATGATTTAGATTAAGGGATCTAATATCATTGTTTAGAGAGATTCCCTACTGAGTAAAGATGGGACGAGATGAGAATTTAGATGTTTTGAGCTTGAGTTTTAAGATAACAGTACTACTTAGTAGGAGTTTTGCTAAGTTATGTTTTGTTTATTTCTGTTGCTGGAGCCAAGTAGAGTTAGTTCCTAGAGTCACCTTTAAGTTCTCCTTATAGGTTGGTCAGGACTGTTGGCACTGCACGAAAGTGGATTGTTGTGAGATCGAACTCAGGGAAGATCGGATACGAGGACGAGGCGTACAGTATGTGGTACAGAGATACCCTAGCAGATTTTCAAACACATGTTCATAGACTATGAAAGGATGAGAAAGAGCCAAGGAAGGCTAGGGTTGAAAGGATGAGAAGTAGCCGAGGAGGGCTAGAGTTGATGAGAATGAGAAGAGAAGCCGATGTAGGCTAGAGCTAAGGATGATCTTGAGAGTATGAGCAGTACACCCTTGTTTTTGATTAGTTTCAATTATATTGCGATGTATATAACTTACTTAGGAGATATTGATACTTGAGCTTTTGACATGCTGATAGATAAGCATGCGAATATAGTACCCTACTGATGTTAAATAGATGGATGTTCCTAGTGTGCTAAAGTAGCAACTAGATGAGTTAACCGGTAACAATTACCGTAGGAAGTCCAAACCGAGACATAGCACCATTAATGGTGTCGGTTTAGAAGGGACATTACGATAGATACTATGGTTTTTGTAGGGTTTATATAACCCCTTTATGTAAGTCCTCTAAAAAGAGGCATTCTACTGATGGATATATTAGGTTGACCAGAGTGGTCTTTTTGTTAGCATTTCGTGAGTGCTTATTGCCTTACAGATGAATGTTAAGGTGACCGTGAGGGTTTCCTTAAAGTTGAGTTAGTAAATTGCACTTGAGTTTCGAGGATGCTTAGAGCGTTGGTCGAGTTGAGTTTTCCTTTTGTGATTTCAAAAATGCCTCAAAGATATCATCAAGAGTGTGATGTGAAGGATAGGCGGGATAATACTCCGCCACCACCACCGCAACATGAGAGGAGAGTCGAAAAATATTGAATTTTCGAAACAAGAGTCTAGAACATAGGACCCTGAATTTAAGCTTTTAGCTTGCTGGTATCAACTTAAGTTTTGTTATGTATAGTATTATGAGGGTTTAGAAGACACAGAATTTCCAAGTTCGGGATAGTATATCCCGTGTGACTGGGGAGTGATTATGTTGGACCTGGCCAGTCCGCATGATCCAAATCTCAGTAGACGTGTTTTGGGTTTATAAACCCATGTGTTTCAACTTTCGGTTGAAAAGCCAGATGGGTTCTTACTCTAGGTCATTTTTGTTCGACCTGGTAGTTACTTCATTATACCCTCTGGTCATTCATTTGAGTCTCTTGAAACAATTTGTTTTGATGTCATTCTAGGGTTGAACTCTTACAACTTTTGAGTTATCCTAGTAGATTCTCTTGATGTATAAGACTAGTGAGAGGCACGTCAGAGGACTTTAACACCCGAGCAACTAGTAAACTACACCTGAGAACAATTCAAGGCTACTCTTGAGAAATATGTACCGAGGAGTACAGTAAGCAGCGAGAGACTTATTATCGAAGTTTGATTCAAGGAAAGAAATCGATTGTAGAATATAATTAAGAACTCTGTGAGCTATCACGTTCGCTCATCAGAAGATGGATACTGATGAAGAGATGTTTGAGTTTTAAGTGCTGGTTTAAGGCAGGACTTTAAGGTAGTATGGGCAAGATATTGGATGCACCAGTTAGAATCCTGTTTAATACAGGAGCCTTGCATTCTTTAAGTGTTTGAAGCATGTTACCTTCAAACTCGAACCAAAACGAGCTAGTCCCAAGTTGAGAGTAATCACTCCTGTAGGAAGAGCTACTACAGTTTCTCACATGATTTCTAAATTAGAATTTGAGTTAGGACCACTAAAGATGAAAACAAGAACCTTGCACTTAATGCCTATGTGGAACGTAGACATTATTCTAAGGATGGAGTACATTGAGTATATGATGTCAATTGATGATTTTGATATGAGTTAGTTTAATAAAATTAGGGATATGTGTATCTATGCTCTAATTTGTAAATTGATGGGTTATATGTGAGATTAATTGGCTAAGATTGATAGATCTATGAATGGATTAAGGTATCATGTGTGTTTATTAAATTTCAAAGAGTTTACTTTAATAAAAATCAGGACTTTTTGCCTATGTGTTATTTAAGTGATTTTGGCTTAAGATATATGTATTTGAGCATGATATTAGTGTATAATTATGTTTGAGTAAGTCTTTTGTTGGCTAAGAAATTTTTGACTTAGTTTAGTTTGTATGAGTTTTTGAGTTTTCATATTTTGAGAAGTCGATGATTGATAAAATGAGGTCTAATTGCTTTATGACCATTATGTGAAAGTTTGTCATGTTTTATTAAGAGTTTTATGATGATACATGAAGTTTCATTAGAGTTTAGTTTACATGATAAAAAGGAATCTATATGTGTATAATGATTTATATGATAAATGAGATCATGTTTGAGTATTTGAGTAATTTTGAGCACGAAAATGAGAAGAGAATTTTAATGATGCGTTCGTTGAAATGTTTTACTTAAGATTTGAGGTTATGATGTAAGAAGAGAGTCAAGATTGAGTATGATGAGTATTATAATGTGCTTGAATGTTTTCAAGTGCTATATGTGTTTAAAATGAGCTTTGATTGGTTTTCATTGAAGGGATGTTGGGTTGAGCATTTAAGAGTTTGAGATGAGATTTTGGTGAATTTCATAGGCCTACTGACCTACTGTGATCGACGGTTTTTAGATGTCTAATAGCTTTGAAAATTTTATAGGAAATCCCTACATGAGTCTTAAGCACACCGGTAAAATTTCAAGTCATTTGGACTTCGTTTACTATTTTTATAAAATACAAAACCTAAACTGCACATTACTACCGAGAATTTCAGAGAACAGGAGAAAGAGTCCTTCATTTCAGTAGCTTCCTGTGTGATCTAGATTTCAACATTTTTATGGTATTAACCTTATTGTGTTAGCTAGATATCCACCAAAGTTGAGCCCAGTTTGACAACGTTTACTAATTTTCAAAAATCCAATTTTTCGATTGCTCAAAACTGCCGAATATGGTAGACTGTAGTAAAACAGTCATATTTCCTACAATACTTGGAGTTTTTGACTCTACTTTTTTTTTTTTTTATGAAACTAGACTCGAAGACCTTTCGTTTGGTATGAGTCTCGAGTCCAAAAGGTGTCGGAGTCAGAACAGGTTAGATTTGGAAGTTGAGTCAGTGTAAACACAGAGCATGTTTTGATAATGTTTGATTGTGTTTTCTTATGGGCCTTAGGTGATTGTGTTGTCTATGTGTTTGAATGAGATTAGAAGAGCCTTATATGAGAGACAAATCGAGACTTAGAACCATGATTTTCTTGAAACCTATCCTTGAACTTAAGGATTTGAGATGAGTGGAGAGTTTATATAGAGTTAAGTAAGGAGATAGATGAGATAGAGCATAAGTTTCCTTTCATGTCTCTGATAACCATAAGTTTTTGATGTCGAGTCTAGAATAGTATCTCTAGACTTCTAAGAATGTCAGTAACCCTCAGCTCGCAGTCACACTGCCGCAACAAAGGTACAATAATAGTTTCAAAAATATACATATATGTATTTCAGACGTTATGAAAGTTTTTCAATAAAATGTGCGCCTTATGTTTACGATGCTATGTGAATGCTTTTTGTCGTGTTTGGGACTACCCGAACCCATAACGACTCAATGAATGTATTTCGTGTTTGGGACAACCCGAGCCCTTAACGAATCAATGTATGTATGTATGTATGGTCGAGTTAGATTCCTTGAATCTTTCCGGCATAAGCAAAGTTTTCATGAAAGGGACATTAAATGTCCATATATGTTAAGGTTTCAAAAGAAACAGAAGTATGTATGTATGAAAGAATGAGAAAGCTTTATGTTGTCGTTTTAGGCTAGAATGATGGGTCCTCTTACAAACCGTTTGAGTACCACCCAAGAATGCTTTGAGAATGTTAATCGTGATAGCACCGCTTGATCGATTTAAGTAAAGACTGGTAAGATAGAAATGTTTAACATAGAGATGTTACAACATAGAGGCAATGCTTTAAGACTAAGGATTCACTTGAGCTATTTCAATAGCGGTGAGATTAAGTTTTTCACATAAGAACTTATGTTGCTTATGATTATGATGTTAGTCGTGATAGCTTGGCTAGAACAACATAGAATGGACTTTCATGGTATCAGTAACTTATGATGAAGTACTTATTAGTAAGTGCTTTAAGTTAGAAGTTGACTTAGAGCTTTATAAGAGATAAGAAGTTGACATGATTGGGGGCGAAGCTCCCATTTGACTGAGTGATTCATCGTGCTGGGTCTGGTCAGCCCATATGACTAAGATCTCGGTGATTGTCAATTAGGATTTTGACCTTGAGTAGGGCGTCATCCCAATGTATAGACTCACACTATGTAGTTGTCACAATAAGATCTTATTTTACCACGATAAGCACAGTAATGACTAGAATGACTTAGTTTGCTGTCAGTTCTCGAAGTACTAGAAGGTGATATTCTCACAGTTAGAAAGATACACTAAGCATCAACCTATCTTTTGACCGATAGTCGGTAGAAACAAAGCAACTTCTGGAATCCCAAGTGGAGAACCAGGGCAGATAACTAGTATGATAGAGTTTTCAACAAAATGTCAGGACGTGCTCCAAATATGGTGGACACTTATGAGAAACGCGTGAAGGAGTTCGCAAACGAATGGCGTCATGAGATATTCAATTCCCCTACCAAGCCAAAGAAATATTACGTAGGAACAACCAACGAGCAAGACTCTCACCATCGAATCACTGCTACCAAGGGAGAATGGGAAGACTCCGACACAATCTGGATATACACCACCTCAAGATGTGGTGAAGGAAAGAAAATGGAATGAAGAAAACAACATAAAATTCGAGAATAGAAAAAGAACTTTAGAATAAGACTTAAGATCTAACCCAGCCTCAGAGCCAACAACCTCACGCTAGAAGGGTGATTGTTTCGGCTAAAGTGTCAAAAGCTCCATCAATAGGAAGCAAGTAATTGTTTTAAACTTCAGAGAACTTGAGCACTATATCTCATTAGCCCCAAAGTTGAATTACTTGACTTATGACTTAGAACTCGTTGTGGTTGTGCACGTGTTGGAAATTTGGAGATACTATCTCTACGGAGTTAAGTGTGAGGTCCTTATAGCTGACAAGAATTTGAAATGCTTTTCGAGCAAAGAGATTTCAATGTAAGACAACAGAGACGATTCGAATTAGTGAAGAATTATGATGGTACCATCAATTGGAAATTAAGATAAGATGTTTCACCACTAAATATAAAGTACTGATTGGTGATTGCCTTATTCGGTTTAGTAATTGTTCACCATCCGGAGACAATATCAAGCTGTGTAGTTGCATCAATAGTTAAGTGTGAATTTCAAGAAAGGATTATGAAAGCACGAAATGAAAATGGATATTGGTGAGAAAATGTGTCTCGCCTCAAGAATAAGAAAAACGAAAGGATTCACGAAAGTCAGGAATAGTGCACTAATGGTTAGTGGAGGATTGTGGATGTATACACTGAATATTACGTCTCGCAGTTAAGAAAGTATGTGATTAAAAAAAAGATGAGATAGTCCAAGCTCAGGGCTTAAGTTATGAAGAGAAATCAGTTTAGTGACTAGATTGCAAGGTTCAAGTGTTACGAGGCAATAATGTTGTTCTCGTCATGTAGTGGAACCATCACAGGATGGAAAAGGCTACAAAAGAGATGAATGAAACGAATGACTAGTATCACAAGCTAGAATACCAGGTATGCAAATTTCGGGACGAAATTTATTTTAAGGGGGGTAGTATGTAATGCCCCGCTCTTTTAAATACATATTAGATTAAATATGTGCATTAGTTATAAAATTCTTTTAATTATTTATTGTGATTATTTTGTTCAGATAATATTATTTCAGCAAAAGTCTGTATAAGAAATACAGAGCTGCGATTTAATATTCAGTCATGAATCAAACCAATAATTAAATTTTTTGGTTTAGCTACACATTTGAAACTTTGCATTACCAGTTGATTGAATCACTAGCATTAGAAATTTTACATTTATAACCGATTTCATAAATCGTGTTATTTAAATCAAATTGCTGGAATTATAATTTGAGATCATATGCATAATAATTTTATTATTTCGCGTTATATGTGTTAAGGTATTAAGTCGCGAATTAATTCCGACTTTCACGTATTAAATCTCAAGATTGAGGATTTAATTTATATAAATACGACGAGTATTTAATCATCGAGAATTGGAGAATTATTACAGAAACAAGTACGAACTATGAGAAATTAGATCACGATAAATAGTCGAATCACTACACTATTACACCAACCCCTCCAACATATATCATTTTTTTTTTTGAATTGAGAAAAAAGAGAGAAACTTTTAAATATAGCTTAAATAAGATCTTACAAAAAACATAACATGAACATATGCAAATAAAATAAGAAATGCTTTGCAGATTTGTACAAATCACGAGACAACAAAAGTTGAATTCTTATCTAAGTCTAACTGTCTAAGATAGATAATTGCGAAATGAACTTCGACTCCACGACTTAGTTTAGTATCATTATCACAACTATTCATCTTCAAAAACTGCATTTTTCCGCAGTTAATTCCATCCAAATAGTCAAGATTTCAGCAAGAGAAAATCATGCCAATAACCACAATTTTCAAAGCTGCAATATCTTCCATGCAATCCATCACACCCAAAAAGCCCCAATTTCAGGAGAAGATGATCACGCCGAGAGCAAAGTTTTCAAAGATGGCAGGAGAAGATGATCACGCCGAGACCAAAGTGTTCAAAAATGACAGCAATATTTCTTCAACATTTGCTGCCACCAACCACCTCAACCTCTCTATAAATTGAGGTGAGTTCTGCAGAAGGAAGAAATGCAGAAGTGCGAGAGGTGTGAGGTAAAACAAGAGAAAATTTTAAATTTCTTACTTGCAAGAGCTCAAGTGAGCTCCCTTCGCCGGGCCGTTTATTCGCCGACCGGCCACTAGGCTCTGAACCGAGAACGTGTACTCGTTCCTCCATCTTCAGGCTACCAAACCCAACAATCGAAAGGCCGAAACCTTCTCTATATTTTCCCGACCAAAGGCCACAATATCTTTCGGAGGCCAACGTCGAATTCCCGACTTAGCCACCGGCCAACTTACGGCCTTCGTTTCTCACTATCCTTACGACGAAAAAGGATCGAGAAACCACCGTTGTGTAGCCTGATCTACCTCGCACGAGGAAGACTAAGTCGTAGACCTTCGCGGCTAAACACCATAGCGGAACGACGACCAGAAAAACCCCCGGCGAACAACTTCCATTAGTGCTCACTTGGACAAGGGTAAGTTGACGCCCTTATTTCGATGCATTCCCGTTTCTATTATATTATGGGAAATTTCTGGGGTATAGATGGGAGTGTGGTGAATATTTGTACAAAGTTTCATGTTATTTGAACTTCGTTTACTACCCTTTTAAAATTTGAGAAGTCTACTGCCCGTATCTGTTGAAACTGTCGTGAGGCAGATGATTAAGTTAACTATTTCAGTAACCATATGTTGATATTTAGCTCTCAAATTTTTATGGTATAAATTTATATGCGTTATCTATCTGCATATAAAATTTGAGGTCATTCCGGAAACGTTTGCTATTTTTCAAAGATCTGGACTTTCAGTTGGCAGAAACTGCCGAATCTGGTAGGCGATGGGAAAATCGCTATATCTCTTAAACTACTTGGAGTTTTTCAACATACTTTTTTTTCAATTAAACTAGACTCAAAGAGGTTTCTATTGATATAAAATTCGACTCCATACGAGTTCGGAGTAAAAGCAGTTTATTAGTTGAAGTTGAATCTATACAGTTTTGTTGAGATGGAAATGATTCAAAATAATTCCTATTAAGAATTTTAAAGTTTTATTGTTGATAAAATATCACTTTTAGTTTATAAATGAGCTATTGATGTGTATATATATATATATATATATTGGTGATTGACATTATTAAATGGGGAAAAGGAAAACGTTTTATGTTTATAGAATTATTCTTTATTTATAATAGATAAATAAAAGAATAATATAAAATGGAATTTCCTACATCCTCAAAGGTACATGAAGTATTTTGATAAAGGAAGAACGATTGTATATGAGTTAGATATAGTCGTTTAAGGAAATATGGGTAGTTAGAGAAATGAGTGAATAGTGATTCACTGCATTTGTTGTTATCTTTTCTATTATTCACTCGAACACATGTTTTCGTGTTATTAAAGGTTCAAATAAACAAAAGCGCCTGAGTAACCTATCGCGCTAAGGAAAGAGAATCATTGTCTTAAGTAGCAAAACACTGCAATCAGGTAGGCATTACTTTTACTATACGTATACAGAGATCCCCTGCGTGTCGTAGGCCTCTTATACGAATGAATGCATGAGATGATCTAACTGTTAATTTCAGTTTCATATATATATCAAATGAGTTTAAATGTTACGTTCAAGCAAGTTATTTCATGACAAAAATCTTTGAGTTAAAGTTATTTCAAGTATTGTCTTGCCATAAAATGTTTAAATTTTAGTATGATATCTATCTGCTTTGGCTTTGCCAATGATGCAATCGAATTCGGGTCTTGAGCAGTTGATAGCTATCCTGCCAGGGCTAGTGTACACCAGTGACCGTGAGTCATCTAGCGGGTTGGCCGGTCAAGTGACCGTGAGAGGTGGCCACCTCTCCGGCACACAGTTCCAGATATGATAGATTACAAGAGAACTTAGTCTGCAGACGAACTTTAAGAATCACAAATGAACTTAGTAAGCTTGGGCCTTTTTAGCGAAAAAAAACTCCCTTGCTGTACTGTTTATGATGGCATGACAATTTACAGTTTTGAAGCATGTATTTTTATACCTAGGCATACGTGCCCACTGAGTACTTTTGTACTCAGCCCTGCATATGTTTTCTAAATGTGCAGGTTGAGCTGATGTGATGATGGTGCTGCAATGAGCGGAGTCTCCAGGGTTGTTAATAAATAGTTAACCTGTCTAGAATATGTCTTCATACATATGTCTAGCTACTTTCCGCTGCAAGATGTTGTTGATGTTATAGTATGTTATGTCATACTTTGAGTCTTAAGAGAATGGTTTCATATGATGTATAACTTGATTAATGATATTAATTAAGTTTTATGCTGTCTTTCATAGACTATTTTCAATTGAGTATTCATTAATAAAAATGACGAGTTTTATTAAGATGAGTAAGTTTTACGGCTATAAATGACGCCCCTTTTCTTCCCCTTCTTCTTTAACCCCATCCCTAGTCGTAGATCACTCGGCTTAACTATCCTTAGTTAGGGCGGGCTGTGACACTATCATCCTCAAACAAACGGGCAAGCCGAAGTTTCTAATCGGGAGATAAAGCAAATCTTGGAGAAGACGGTGAATCCATCAAGGAAGGATTGGAGTTCAAGACTAGACGATGCATTGTGGGCTTATCGAACGGCCTACAAAACTCCTATTGGCATGTCACCTTATTGCTTGATTTTTGGGAAGATGTGTCACTTACCTGTTGGATTGGAGCATAGAGCATATTGGGCAATCAAGAAGGTGAACATGAAATCGCCCAAGTGTGAGGAGGAGAGGAGATTTCAACTTCAAGAGTTGGAGGAGCTTCGTCTTGAAGCTTATGACGCAGCGGCGTGGTACAAGGATCGCACCAAGATGTGGCACGACAAGAATCTGCGAGGAAAGACATTTGAAGTCGGCCAAAGAGTGCTGTTGTTCCAGTCAAAGCTGCGATTGATGCCCGGGAAATTCAAGACGAAGTGGATTGGCCCCTTCGTTATACAGTCTGTTTGCCCAAACGGAGCATTTGAGATTCGCAGTTTGGATACGGCGAAGACGTTTACCGTCAATGGCCATCGATTGAAGCCGTATTATGATACATCACCTGTGGCAGACGTGGAAGAAATTTCACTCCTACCTCTGAAGGTTTCGTGAGCAAAGTTGGAAGTCGAGCCGACGACGTTAAAAAATGGCGCTTATCGGGAGGCAACCCGACTTTCTTTCCCTTTTAAATTTCCGTTTTGTTCTTCCCTTTCTTTAATTCTCGTTTTGTTCTTCCCTTTCTTTAATTCTCGTTTTTAGTTAGTTTTCTTTCAGTTTCTTAGTTTCCCTTCCTTAGTTTTAATTTTTGTTATGTTTCAGTTTATTTAAAAAAAAAAAAAAACAGATCGACGGGAACGTGGCAGCCCTACAGGAGAGCATCGTGAACTTGAGCGCCACGATCAGACAAGAGCTGCGGCGGCAGCGCGCGCGGTGATCCCCTTCCTTTTCCTGTTCTTTTTTATTTGTTTGTTCTTGTGTTGGTTTTTCTGTTTTGTGTGTCATTTTGTGTTTTAGTTGTCCCTTACTTATGCTTTATTTTGTTTGCTTGAGGGCAAGCAAAATTTAAGTGTGAGGGGGGGCGTCTTTGAGTCTTTGCTTGTTGAGTCAGTTTATGTTGAGTTTTGTGAGTTTTCTGGCCAAGTAATTGATAAGTGCAGCTGTGGAGCATGCTGTTAGATTTGAATATGTGTGATAACTTGATCTTTTTCTACTTAAGAACTGAGAACTTGTGATTGACAGTGTGTGTTTTGATTACATGATGTCTGGAATGACAAAATAAGGGCGATGAGTGAATCTAAACTACACATAAATGAGGTATTGAGCCTAATAGAGTAGAGCACTCTCTACTATTTTGTTGTTTTGAGAGATTTGATGATCCATGAAGTCGTGATATTAAGTGTGTCATATGTGGTGAATGATAAGAGGCACTAGGGTAGCCGTTTGGCCTGCTTTTGATTTCCTACCCGTACACTAACCCCTAGTGAGCCATGTTTGAGCCTTGCCGTGATTGTTCATATTAGTCACTATATATATATATATAGCCAAGACCTGTTTTTTGTGAACCTTCTCTTTGGTCCCATTGTGCATGTTAGAATTGAATTATATCTTAAGTGAATTTTTGAGGAATGTGTATAAGGATACTTGTTTGCCCAAACAGAACCTAGCCGAAATTACATTCTGAATCTAGGACAGATGGTCTGTTTGGCCGAACAGGGGAGGATGTCGACAGCGGGCAGATTGTTTTTTGATGTACTCTTTGCATGATTGTGTTGTTTTAATTAAGTGGTGCAGAAAAGAAAAAAAAGAAAAAAAGAAAGAAAAAAGAAAAAAAAAAGAGAGAGAAAAACAGAAAAAAAAAGAAAAAAAAAGAAAAAAAAAGAGAGAAGATAAAGGTTGCACCAAGGTTAAATTAGTATACATGCATTGAGTTGTTTGATGGTTGTTGCCCATAGTAGAGTTGAAAAGTTGCTCCTCATATGTTTATAATTCTTTGGGTATGATTTGATTCGAGCATGCATGATATTTGATCTTCAATGTTTGAAGCTTAGGACCCCTAGGATCTTGCCTACATCATTGATAGTCCTTAGCCCCATTACAACCAAAGAAGAAAGACCTTTTTGAGCCATAATGTGACTGCGAAATATCATGACTAATTGGAGTCTCTTCTTATGTGAGAATTACCTTATCTTATGGAGAGATTGAATGAGCGTGAGAGTTGCACTCATTGTTGCCTAATTTGGACTAGATTGATGATGAAAACACACTTTGGAGGTTCATGTTCTTAGTTCGAGAGTTGGGAAGTGATGGTGAATTGCATGATTCGATTTGATAAACTGTTGCATTCCTGATGCTTTGATATTGCTTGGCTAGTCGTTTGGTTTGTTCCTGTCTTGTCTCATTTTCCTTTCTACTTTCTTGTTCTTTGCGTGTGTTGTTGTGTCTGTTTTCAGTTCGTTCGTTTCTAGAGTCTTCGTGTCAAGGAAGGGAGTTGCTTCTAGGGGCTGAATTTCACCATTAATTCTTCACTTATTTCATACTTGAGGACAAGTATGATCTAAGTGTGAGGGGATTTGATGTGTGTATTTTAGCTACCTAGTTTAGTGAGCGTTTCGCCGTGGTTTCATGTGATATTACAGGGTTTGCTATGTTTTGGCGCAGGAATGAGAAGAATTGGAGGTGGAGCTGCTAATTGGAAGAAATTGGAGAAAGTCGAGCTTGCGATGGGATTCGACGTGAAATTATGGAGAGAATTAGAGATTGGGCTTTGGGAATTATTATCTTGTAATTTATTTAAGCCTAATACTCTTTTAATTAAGCTTTTTGGGCTTTTGTTTTGCAAAGGCCGAAACCCACGTTAATATGGGTGTTCGGCCACTTAGGTTTAAAATTGCTAGTTTTTGATTCATGTTGGACTCTAATTAGTTGGAGAGAGCCGCAACTTTAGATTAGGTTTTATTAGAGGTTGACTTTTGTTTTAGTTTTTACACACATTCAGTTTTATACTGCAGTAGCCGCAACTTTTGAATTTTTAAGCATAGTTGATTTTTAATATTCCATGCAACCCTTTTCTCTTCATGCAAATTCTCGATTCCTACGTCTTTAGCATTTAAATTCCATAGTTTTCATTAGTTTAATTCTTGCTTTTATTTTATTGAATTGCGGCTGGATTGGTTCGAAGGAGGCAGACGATTTCTTCTTCAATTGGTTCAAGTTTAATTTAATTTCCTGCAATTTATTTATTAGTCTTGTTCGTTTATTTTAATTATGTTTATTTTCATTTATTTGATTGTTTTTATTTTAAGCATGAGTAGCTAAATCTTTTAATTCGGCGAGAATAATGAAACTCTAATTTAATGATCTGTGAGACCTAATTGGTTTAAAATTGATTCCTATTGATTCCGATTAATTCCTAGGTTCCAAGATAATTATGATTTTATTTAAGCCTGATCAACTTAAGTTTAATTGGATTACAGTCAATTAGTTCCTGCCAATCCGTAATTGTTGGAATAGGACTGATTAGTGATACAACTACCATGTTCGTAGTAGGAATTAATTGGTATATTAATTATTACTAGCGTCTCTAGGATAATTGATATAAATTGGGTTCCTTCATCGTAATGCTGTTAGAATATTAAATCTAGGTCTGGCGTCTCCAGCTAGGTTATATTTTAATAAGGGAAATAGACAGGTCTGGCGTCTCCAGCTGTTTATCGACACCGTAAGTAGAAATTGGGGTACGTCCGTTACGTTTCACGGTATCCTATAACTGGTTGGTTGATAGGGATTGATTAATTATTGCGTCGATGATCAGAGTTGAATTATAGTGGATTTATTCGAGCCGAATTACCCTTTTTATTGATTTATTTCAAAAGTTATTTTATTTGATTTAATTTGCTTTCTTAGGTTAATTAATATTTTCTCCAAATTAAGGCGTGGTTGCATCACCGATTTTATAGATTTAGGGATTTGAATGAGTTTTAACTGCTCTATGTGGGATCGACCCTGCTTACCATTATACTAATTTATTTTGGTAATTCCGCAGGAATTATTTGGTGGTTGGCGACGTCCACCAGCAGGATATGAGTACTACTGTTTCTTGGATGGGTACTCGGGCTATAATCAAATCATGATAGCCCCGGAGGATCAACATAAGACCGCGTTTACTTGTCCCTATGGCATCTTTGCTTTTTGGAGGATTTCTTTTGGTCTTTGCAATGCTCCTGCCACTTTCCAGCGCTGCATGATGGCGATTTTCCATGGGTTGATTGAAAATATCATGGAAGTATTCATGGACGATTTCTCTGTCTTTGGATCTTCTTTTGATAATTGCTTGGACAATCTTGCTCAAGTGTTGCAGCGATGTGAGGAGACGGCACTCGTGCTCAATTGGGAAAAGTGTCACTTCATGGTTCGTGAGGGCATTGTATTGGGGCATAGGGTCTCTGCCCAAGGATTGGAGGTGGATCGTGCTAAGATCGTGGCCATTGAAAAGTTGCCGCCGCCTACTTCTGTGAAATCAGTGCGGAGCTTTCTTGGGCATGCAGGATTTTATAGGCGCTTCATCAAAGACTTCTCCAAGCTGTCCAAGCCACTTTGTGCTTTACTAGAGAAGGATGTGAAGTTTGTCTTCACCGATGAATGCCGCGTCTCCTTTGAGAAGTTGAAAGCCGCGCTGATTTCTACGCCAGTGTTGATCACGCCGGATTGGAGTGCTCCGTTTGAGTTGATGTGCGATGCTAGCGATTGGGCCGTGGGAGCTGTGTTGGGGCAAAAGAGAGATAAGTTATTCAAGGTAATTTACTATACTAGTAAAACTTTGGATTCTGCTCAGAGGAATTACACCACCACGGAGAAGGAGCTGCTAGCTGTGGTGTATGCTTTTGATA